>NC_056731.1:357506071-357596071 GCF_019279795.1 Protopterus annectens | reverse complement strand
GTTGGAGGTAGGTACAGGAGAAAAAGAGAAGGCAGTGGGGAGATTACTAGTTGAAGGTGTGGGTTGGAGGGGGGTTGTGTTGTTTAGCTAGTGATAGTATGGTTTGGGTGAAGTGTGTGTTGAATGAGGTAGCAATATTTTCTGAGGAGTGAGGGATGTTAGGAGGAGGGGTACTGACTTTACCTGGGTGGAGGATGGAGTTTATGGAGGACCAGAATTGTTTGGGGCTGTGTTGTGAGGAGTCTAGGGCAGACTGGTAGTATTGGAATTTGTCCCGTTTTATTAGCTTTTTATAGTTCTAGGAATTTCTGTCTAGCTGCGGGGGTTTTGGTTTTGCGCCAGTGCTCCCAGGCTTTATCCCTGTTTTTCATTTCTGACTTAGTGGTTTTCTGTAGCCATGGGGAGGGTTGTGCTTTGGTTCTGGAAAATCTTATGGGGGCATGGTAATTAAGGATGTTCAGGAAGGTAGTATTAAAAGATTCAACTGCGTCATCTAGACTGAGGTACTTTAGTGCATGCCAGTTACATTCTTTGAGGGATGAGATGAATGTGAGTGGGTTAAAGTTTATTTTTTTATGTATTTGACGATAGATGACAGGTTTAGCTTGGTACAGGTATTTTTTGAGTAGGAATGTTGGGGAGTGATCACTGAGGCTATCTGATAAGCAGCCTGTTATATATGACTGGGGGTTCTTACTGACTAGTATCCAATCCAGGGTAGTGTGCTTGCTGGAGTTTTTATTTATCCTTGTTGGTGACTGGACTAGTTGGGTGAAGCCATGAAGGTGTACATGATGGGTTGGATTGTTGCCAGAACAG
Source organism: Protopterus annectens (assembly GCF_019279795.1). NCBI lineage: Eukaryota > Metazoa > Chordata > Ceratodontiformes > Protopteridae > Protopterus > Protopterus annectens. The sequence goes on along the minus strand of NC_056731.1, from coordinate 357,595,252 downwards.
GATTGCCAATCAATATTGACATCACCTAAGATGATAGTTTATTGGGGGAGATGGTGGGTAGACCAGCTGAGGAGGTTTTCTAGTAGAGGGATGTTTTGGCCAGGTGGGAAGTAGCATCCAATTATGTTGATGGTTTTCTAAGATCAGTTATTTGATGGATAAAAGAACAAAAAGTGGGATTTTTAGAAAAGGGTAGGGGTAAATTGCATGGAAAAAATGGAAATTGTAGTAAGAATTCATGCAAAAAAATGTTTTGGAGGAGTCATGAGGTTTAAGAGAAGGTAAGAATTAACTAATTTATGTAATGTTGCTTAGATTATACATCACATGCATTGTTATATATACTGTATCCTGTGACGAGCCCTCTGTAACCCAGGAGAGTAACTAAGGAGCCTTAATCCTCACCACTGTCTCCGGTAAAGGAGTGGCACTAAAAGCAGGGATAGAAGTATACAATTTCCCCTAAGATTATACAGGGAACCAGTTCTAATCCTGGGACTGGACTATATGTTTCACACCAGGTCCCCAAATGAGTCTCCACACGAACCACTGCAGAGCACTGTGTCCCAGTTCTAGGTATCTGACACACTCATTATTAAGCGTCTGATATTCACACATACACACTCTTGGGAAAGACTGACACAAATGCACCTACTGTGTTTCTTTGCCCAAATTACAAGTAAAGGCTGCCACCAGTCAAGTACCACAATACCCTTCAAAAGGGGTGTTCAAATTATTTTTGGAAAAATAAATATTGATACAAATGGTAGCATGTAACTCAAGCAGTAAGGGTTTTCGGAGTGGCCCTGTTGTTCTTACAATAAGCATAAACACTCACAAGTTATTAAAAGTACTTTCTAAATAAACAGCCACAGTACAAGGTAGTAAAATATTTAATAATAAATAAAATTATTTAAGACATGTAATTGCTGAGTAACTGATTCCAGTAAGAGATTTACACACAGGAAATATGAAAATAACACTGTAGGACAGATTTTGCACTGATCTTAGAAAAACTCTAACTATAGTCCCCTAACTATCTGAAGATTCACTGTCCTTATCTAATCGAAATAACTCAACAAGGCAAGATTATACTGTCACTTCCTCACGGCAAGATGAGAAATTATTCCCACACTTAAGGCTTGTTGGCTATGGTTTGGTTACTCCCTGTGAGATATAATGGGGACACACCCCATTTACTGTCAGCAACCTCGGGAACAAACTCCTCCAAGAGCAAACAACATATGTCTTCCTAAAATCCATACCTAAACCAAAAAGAAAGGAACACCCTCATCTGTCAAAATAAATTGCCAAAAGTTAAAGAAATTAAAAACAATCAAGAACAATGCAAATACAAAACTCTAAAACTGCCCTGTAAAAAAATTTAAATAAAAACCTGTGTCCCCATTCCAACATTACAATATTTGCAAAAAGACCTCCACAGCGGCACCCATGGCAACACCTTTTTCTTGAATGAAGAATTAATTCTTGCAGTAAACAAAATTATTCTTTAATATGATTCCTAAAATCTCCTCGTATAGGTTAATGATGTCCTGGTTCAACCCTTTCCTAAATAAACATTCTGTAAACCATGAGATATCAGTGTCTTGCGGAGTCGCAGAGTAGAGGTCTTTAACATCAATTGTTAAAAAAATAAGTGCTTCATTAAACAAGATTATTACAATGTCTTAGAAAGTCCCAAGAGTCCGTGCATAAATGGATTGCATTATTCAAATAATGTTTCAATTTAGAATCCAAAAACTTTGTGAAGGGGGCTGTTATTGAGTTTCAGGCATCAACAATAGGACGCATAGGTGGGTTATCCAAATCCTTGTGGATTTTAGGTAGAGGGAAAGTGGTAGGAATAACACGATTCTCTGCATTTAAATATTTAAACTCGCCCAGAGAAATATGCTGTTCTAAAAGCATATCACTAAGTTCTAGACGTATTTTCCAATATGCAATATTAAGTTTGTTTTTGGACACTTGTTGGCAAGAATCTTTGAGCAAACGGCTATTGATATGGTCTACACAATCATTTTTATCCATGGCAACCAGCCCACCACCCTTATCCGGTTGCATTAGTGTAATATTCAAAGTTTCTATCTGTTTAAATAATTCACATTTCTCCCTAGACATATTACATACATAATTAATTTGCTTTTGGTTAAGAATATGTCTAAAATCTAGTTTATAAACCTTATCAAAATATGCCAGGGTCAGGTGGAGGGGGAGGGTTACGTATGCTGTTCACTGGCAATTTATTCTGCAGTTGTCTCATTGAAGTAAATCGAAAGATTCAGTCTCCTGATGTATAATTTAAAATCCATTAATTTGCTGGCAATATTTGCCCTCCATGTTGGTACAAATGTTAATCCTTTTGAAAAACGTTCAGCAACAGACTCATCCAATGGTTGCGAACTAAAGTTGTAGATGGTAACATCCCCTCATGAATTGGTCACCATGGTGCATGTGGTATCCTCGGCAAATTCAACTGTAATACTGCAGGCATCGTATATGCAGCACTATGTGCGGGGAGTGCCCGGCATTTTACTTTGGGAAGACTGAATGTCAATTAAGGGGCAGGATATATGAACACTAATATGAAATTAACAAAAACAAAACCACTAATGCACTATATTGACACATCTTAGAACACCAGTGGCATTATTTCAGGTTTTCTGTCATTGAAAAAGTGGCATGAAATATTAGGGGTGGAGCTCGGACACTTTTTGTGGAGAAACATGAACTATATTGGCTTTTGCAGTTTAATGCAGTGAGCTAGCCTGGACTCAATGACATGGCATCCATTGGATTTCTTTTAAAAAATAAAAGCCCAACTTAGATAACTAACAAAACATCCTTTTAAAAATGGGGGCATTACCATATGATTCTGTGAATTTATTTACAGGGCACTTTTAAAAAATTAAAAAAATCACCTGAAATAACCTTAGACCTTAGGCTTTTTGATGGTTTGTTCATGCGATGAAGGCATTGCTGTACCACCTTAAAAATTGGTGTGCTACCCTGCAACTTCTTGTTTCCTTCTTCATTGCTACTTCCCCACTACCTGACATTATAAAATACAGATTCCTGTACATAATTATGCTACTATTCAGCTTATCCTCTATTCTTCTCCTCCTACTGTGCCATCTGTCATCCTACCATGACTCAATAATATGTTTCAGCATATTTCCATCTCTTTCCTAACCACCTATCCATACTTCTTTACACTGTCTACACATTGCACCAAACCTGTTTAATATTGCCCCTCACCTTTATTCCAAATAAAGACTAATTAAATGCACTTCAGCTTAAACCAAAACAAAATTAAGTTCAAAAATCCACTCCAAGAAACAAGTATGCATATTTCCCCAATATACTAAAATCCTTCTAGGAGGAGATATGCACCCTAATTCTTTCCCCACCTAACACAATTAAGACAAACATAATTCTCTCCCACATTCTTCTGTAACCTAACAACAGCCAACCCCCAACCCTGGTGATCCAGTTTTTGCTGCACTAAATGTTAGTAGCATAAGAAATAAAACTGCTGAATTGCATGCCTGGATTACCCAACATAACCCTGATGTTTTCACTGCAATGGAAACTTGGCTGAAACCCAAAAGAAACACCTCTGAAGTTATACCTCCTGGCTATAATATCATCTGTAATGACCGTATAAAGAGGAAAGGTGGTGGTATTGCTTTAATATTTCCCAATACCTACCACATTTCCCCTTACAACAAACCAACCGCAAAATTCAGTTCAGCAGAGCTTTCTACGGCTTTCCTCAAAAATAAACAATTATAAACAAATATTTATTACTGTCCTTTGCATCTCTCCTGGCGACAATGCAGCTATACTGGAAGATATCTTATATTAGATATTCCTAACATTTCCATGAGAAAAATGCTACAAGGTGACGTAAATGCCAGTTGGTTGGACATAAACTCTAATTCCCCTACAGCTAGCATGAACTTGTATGGTTTCAGACAACTAATTAATATATACACATTATAGCAAGACATCAAATTCTCTTTTAGACTGGATCCTAGTATCAGACCCTAGCAAAATACTCCATCATCAGTACAATGTCAGATTCTCTCAGTGATCATCTCCCAATCTATATGACCAGACATCTCACACATACAGTTAAACAGCATATTTATAAAACAACTCACAACCTTTCCAAGTTTAACCCAGAAATGTTCATTACTATGCTACCATCTATTAACTGGAACTCCTTTAAAATTCTCCCCTTAGACGATGCTGTAAATGAATTCAATACAATTTTTCTCAGGTTCATAGATTCATAGGTTGGTACTAGGCTATCAGCCCTAGGGCCTATACAAGCCTAGCCATAACAATTCCCTGGCTATTTCTTCCCACATTATTTACTTTCCTGGACCCCTGTCTAGCAGGGCGACTGACGTGATCCCTGGGGTGAATTTCCTTTCTCCCATCCAATCGTCAAGGTTCCTCTTGAAGAGGTCCAAAGAGGCACTCTGCTTGACATGTATGGGCAATCTATTTCAGAGTCTGGGGAGTCTCTGGGTCAGGAACCTATCCCTCCAACATGTTTTGTTTATTGTGATGACAAGGTTTAGATTCCTGGAGCGTGTAGCTCTGAGAGATTGGGATTTCTTTAAGTGTAGCATGTCCAACAGCTCTGGGTTTGACATGGCCTTGTATGTTAAGCAGAGATCGCCTCTGAGTAGACGATATGCGACAGAGTATAGCTGGAGTTTTTTAAGGCGGTCAGCGTAGGGCATCTGCTTTAGGCCTGTGATTCTTTTAGTGAGGTATTTCTGAGGCCTTTCCAGTTGTTGCAGATGTCTTGAGAGGTACATACCAAATGGGTCGTTGTATTCTATAATGGGTCTAATGAGGGATGAGTACAGTGGGACAATGACCTCCTTTTTTCTGGATGAAAAGCCCTTCGTGATGAGGTGTGCCACATAGAAGGATTTCCTGACTGTTGTGGCGATGTGGTTATCGAAGGTGAGACCACTGTCCACCTGTGTCCCTAAGTCTCTTATCACACTTTCTGTGTTTAGTGTACTGCCACCTATATGGTAATTCATGGATACATGTTTTTTCCCAAAGGGGATAACAATACATTTCTTGGCATTGAGCTTGAGCCCATGGCTCTGGCACCAAGCATCTGTTTCTGTAAGGTCCTTTTGTAGAGTATCCACATCATTTGGGGATTCAGTAATGGCTCCCAGTTTGCAGTCATCTGCAAACTTTGTTAGCCAGAGTCCCTTAGTGTTGACCTGTACTTCAGAGAAGTAGATGCCAAACAAGAGCGGCCCCAGGACTGAACCCTGAGGTACTCCACTTGTCACTTGTTTGGAGTCGGCTACTTTTACAGTGTGGGTTCTATCAGTAAGCCATTTAGCAACCCATTGGGTGACATAGGGATTAATGCCCAACTTAGTAAGTTTATCTATGATTCCAGAGTGGGGGATGGTGTCAAAGGCCTTGGCAAGGTCTAGATAGGCTGTGTGGACCACCTTACCCTTGTCCATGGCTCTGGAGACTGATTCAAAGAAGTCAATCAGGTTCAGGAGACAAGATCGACCCTTCACAAACCCAAACTGGGTGGGGTCCAGTGTTTGAAGGTTGCCAATGTCTTTGTTTATAAGTTCCATGATAATACGCTCCATGGCCTTGCAGATAAGGCTTGTCAGACTGATGGGACGGTAGTTTCCGGGATCCAAGGTGGATCCCCCCTTGTGGATTGGGATAACTGTAGCTCTGCCCCACTCAGTGGGCACGAAACCTGAGGTGAGGCTATGATTAAACATGACACTTAGGTGAGGTGCCAGTTCATATTGTAGTTCATGTAGTACACAGCCCAGGATGTCATCTGGTCCCATGGATGCTGTATTCTTGGCTTTAGAGAGTGCGTTTTGTACCTGTGTGGCCGTTATTACTGGAATTTGGCAATCTTCCGGTATTGAGATGGGCCATTTAGGGGGTGAGAGGGGGGTGAAGTTGGCACTGAATCGATCTGCCAGGATATTGGCAATATCCTTCGGATCAGTATATTTAATGCCATTCTGTTTTAGCTCAGAGCAGATCTGAGCATTGCCATTTAGATTCTTGACATAATTATAGAATGCTTTGTGGTTGTCTTTGGAATCTTTGGCAATTTTATTTTCGTAACTAGCTTTGGAGGATTTTATGAGGCATCTCAGTTTCTTACTGAGGCTAGTAAGGGAGTTTTTTGCATCCTGGGATTTTCCTCTTTTCTGCAAAAGTTTCTTCCTTTTGTTGTAAAGTTTGTTTATGGCAGGGGACCACCAGATTGGCTTCCTTTTTTTGGATGAGAGCATTTTGGTTCTATTTGGGATGGCACGATTCATGCATGAGTGGATGTGTTCGTACAGTGCCATAGTGTAGGATTCAGCAGTTGAACTTTCAGTTCCCATCTGCATGGGTGTCATGAAGTTTGTCACTTCTGACTTGAGTAGCATGAAGTTGGCTTTGGAGAAGTTTTTTATGGTGGTTTCTTTACTGAGGGGTGGGGGTGGGATGTGGATGTTAAGGGTGATTAGCTTATGGTCAGACCTGACTAACGAGGGGGTGACCATAGGTATGGAGCATTGATTTCCCATGTTGGTAATGACCAGGTCTAGGATATTGGAGCCCTGGTGGGACTATGGATTAGTTGATCCAGGGCGTTGGAATTTATGAATTCCAAGAACCGTTGCAAAGGTGTTGGGACATGAGTAGTTTTCCCAGTTAATGGCAGGGTAGTTAAAATCACCCAGTATTAGGGTGTTTGGTTCTATCTTAATATTTTCCAGTATGTTTAGAAAGGTGTAGTGAGAATCTTGGGGTATGGTGGGGGATCTGTAGCAAGCTACAATTTGGATTGCAGTCTTACCTAGTGTTAGTTGCACTTGGAGAATTTCAGACACATTGTGTTGGCCAACTAGCCTGGTGGTGTGAATATCCTTGGTGAATATTGACACTCCTCCACCTTTAGTGTTTCGGTCCTGGTTTGGTGGCCGAAAAGTGTGGTAAGAGTTGTAGCCTGGTATTGCAGGGGTGCTCAGTATCCTAAATAGCCTTGCATCTCCTAGAAAGAAGAGACTGAAAGCAAATAATGCAATTTGACTATCCAAAATGAGTAGAACACTAATGCAGGATAGAGAAAAAGAATGGCAAAAATATAAAACACCTCAATATCTTGAAAACTTTAGAATGCTTCTCAGTCGTATTAAAAAGCAAATAAATAAAGACAAAGACTATGGTATAATAACTTTAAGAATAATACTGAAGTCACCCCTAAAAAATGTTGGTCATCCATTAAAGAAATCTTACATCCTGGCCAAAAATGCAACCCAAACCCCCCTCCCGATATCTCACCAATTGAAACTTCAATAAAGTTCAACTCTTATTTTATAGATAGTATAACATCTCTAACAAAGGATTCCTGTACATCTAATCCCAAACTTACTCAACAGCCATGTATCACCACATCTACTTTCACCGTCAAACCTGTGCCCACATTCTATATAAAACTACTCTTAAACTTAATCTGTACTATTCTTCAGCTGATAACCTTCCAAGCGACTACCTAAAAATAGCAGCCAGTAGCATTGCTTATATTATCTCAATCCTTATAAATAGGTCAGTCCAGGAATTCCATGTTCCCTTTCTCTAGAAAAAGTCACATTATCCCTCTGCACAAAGGAGGAAATTCGACAGACATTAATAACTTTGGATCTATAACAATCTTATCTCCATTTTGTATTCAGAAAAAATTGCTAGACTATCTCCAGCAGGAAGAGCTCCTATCCCCTGCACAATATGGCTTCTGTCCTTTTCATAATACTAGCACTGTCCTAACTTGCATAGATACTGTCAGTATAGCTAGAGATAACTTTAAACTAATCTCTTCCTTATTTCTAGACTTGTCTAAAGACTTTGATACAGTTTGTCACAGCAAACTTCTACTTCAGATATCCTCATTAGGTCTCTGTCAACTCGCCCTTCTGTGTTTCAAAAGCTACCTGTCCAGTAGGTGTAAGTCAGCAAAATGGCACTCCATGTTCTCTCATTACCTTTCAGTCACCACTGGTGTACCACAAGGCTCTATCATTGGTCCCCTCCTTTTTAACAGTTTTACCAACACCCTCTGTACATCCACACAGCTGGCCACCCTAATAGTGTACACAGATGATTCCACTCTGATTTGTACATCCGACAATATGGTATCCTTCCAAAGATTACTCAGGAAGCTTTAACAGCCACTGAAACATGGCTTTGTAAATCACAAGTCATGCTTAACTCAAAAAAAGACCAAACTGCTACTTTTTTCCTCAAATACCTCTTTTATGAAAAAATAAAATTTTAAATCATGTTTTGTGATAGTGCAACTGTTGAACTCACCTCTCATAAATTATTAGGGGTAATAGTGGATAAGCTTATATTCAACCTGCATATACAAAATTGCATAAGGAAAACTCATCAAAACCTACAGATGCTTTACAGAGCCAAAAGCCTTCTCACTGACTCAACTAGAACTACACTTGCCACTACTTATCTCTTCCCCACACTTCTTTATGGCTCTTCCAATCTTACTAACCTCCAGGCTTCACAAAAGTTAAAACTTGAGCAATGCTGTAACAAAGTTGCTAATTTTGCAGCAAATACCACTTTCAGAACCCACCACTGTATAGCATTCAAAACCTAAACTGGTTAGAACTGCCTCACCAACTAACATATACACAAGTTCTTACCACCTATAAAATTATCCGGCATCCATCTGCCTGTCCAGCAAACATTCTACACAGCTATGTTCCCAGTCGGTCATTGTGATCCAGTGACAAAAAACTGCTGGGCATTGTCTATACTCATATAGGGTTGCAAAGGCCTGGAACTCCTTACCTGTATCCATCAGGGCAATACCCTCCCTTCTATCTTTCAAAAGTACTCTGAAAGACTTCCTAGCTGAAATCTATCTCTGTTCTTGCTCAAAACCTGGATAAACTATATCCCAAAATGTTGACAAGTATCTTTTCATTCCTTATACCTCCTTACTTTCCCTTCATCACTTACTTCCTTCTTTCAAATTTTCTTCCCTGTCTTTCTGTCTAAATATACCATAAGCCTGTTTTTCCCTCACTTTATATTGCAATTTGTTTGTATTAGACTAACTTACTTTTAACTTCTCTACAAATTGTGTACAATTTCTATAAATATTAAAGGATTGTCATATATTGTGTATTGATTCTTAACCAGTGTTTTTATATCATCACTGATTTGTTATAATTATTTATACTGTAAATGTTTTTGTTTTATTTTTGAAGATCGTAAAATTATTGTTCATAAAATGTTTTATAATAATTTGGAGCTTTTTTCTCCAGGCTTCTGCTGAAAATGGGCTTCTACCCAGTTGGACTTTCCCAGTAATCAAATGGCAATAAATAAATAAAATCTGAAATCAAACCCATTAATGTCAAAGAGAAACAAAAAGTAAAAATAAAAAAGAGTTATTGATAAATATATGTAGGATATTATGTCCATGCTTATGATAATTTCCTGTTCATTGAGCAGTGATCCTTTCATCAACGTAGATGTTCTATTACACCTGGAGTGAGTTTCTATATTGCAGGTGTATGCAATAAACCTAATCATCACAGGTGGCAATCAAGCACTGTCTTGGGCAGTAGTGGAATTGTACAGTGCCTGCCCCAGGGATTATTCTTTAAAAAGGAATTGGTATACAGGATGTAACACACAGCAGGGGTAGAAGGTAGTGGCAGTTGGGTAAACAAACAGCAGTTACATTTTGAGCATGGGGAATGCGATTTTTTTCCAGCTAGAGTGAAGACCCCACCCATCAATTCTGTACCTGTATTAGGCAGTAGCAAATGGTACGTACTGGCCACTTTTTAAAACGTAATATGCTTTATTACTAAACATGTTTGTATAAAATGCAGTACATACAACCCTAGAATGATCACTAGCAGTATGTTATGGATGGTATTGCCTAATATTAAATTATAATGTAACAGTGCATACCAGTGATTCATCAGAATATCTTGGCTGATCCAGGCATTTGATATCACTTACAGCTAGGGCTTGGCTGTGGTATAAACAAATATGAACTGGTAACTTGAACAGAAATATTTCTACATAAGTAAATATATCCTTAACAAATAGACCCCAAAAAAGAAGAAGAAAAATTGAAGATTAATAATAAAAAGTAATATAATAAATGAAAAGGGTACATGACAAGATAAGTATAGTATAGATTGTCTTGATTTGTTTTCTGCCCCACTTGGTATCATCATTAAATTTATGCTGCACTGAAACAAGAAAATAGAAAATGTAGACCAGATAACAAATGCACAAAACAGTGGGAAACTCCTATAATAAAATAATATTAGAAGTAAATCAAATCATGTATATTTCTCCAGAAAAGTAATCTTTTATGCTTATATGTCCATATGTCAGTACTGAAGTTTATTTAAGTCCTTAAGAGATAGAATAGAAATCTTGTTTCAGTTTTATACTGGGGTATCCATGTGTAATTCCATTAATAACTGTCACTGGGGACTAATGAAAGTGATTTATGCACAGGCAGTTAATACAATAAATGCAGGTTTTTATTTGATTTTCAGAATGACAGACTAACATCTTGCATTATACCCAGTTCCCATTTCAGAAGGGTATATCCCTTCTCTTCAAGAGAGGGAATACAGTTAATTTCCAGAATATATGTACACTGAACTAACATTATAGTAGATGGAAAAATCTTCAGAAAGAGGAGCATTTTGACATTGAAAAATGTCACCACTAAGACTTCCTGCACCAAATGGGGCAACATTAGCAGTGAGATATATTTAAATTCTTAATATATTCACCCCGTCAGTGCTGATCACACAACTTGAAATTCAGACCATACACTGCACTATTATTTCAGTGTAACTTAAGCATGATACTGACTTTGCAGTATTCACTTTCACAGTCAAGCAAGTTATATCTGAGAACATTGTTTCAACTAAAAAAGTAAGACAAAATGCTGATTTTCTTTTTTCATTTATATCTCATTTTCTTACATTTAAATTTTCTTTCACTGTGTGTTCCTAGAGATTGTTTTTTCAGGTTAAAGTCAGCCAGGAATGTGCCATCTCATTACCTGATTACACAGGGATTAATGAGTTAAAGAGGAATGGACAGTCTTGGCAAGATATTGTTTTAAAGTATCCAAATATTTCTTCAAAATCTTAAATGAATTGACAAAGTAGAATGCTGTGTTGCATTTTATGCATAAGCACCAAATCCTGAGTTTAACAAACATTTTTCAATGTTAGTCTTGTACGGGCTCATAGGAGAATACTAGGCTGTCATCCCTGCTGGGACATTTTAAGCCTAGCCATGTTACCCATTCATATCCTTGCTATGTTATCCCATGGCTATTTAATTATCCTTACTGTCACAAAAGGAAATACTGCTAGCCCAGCTATCTGGAATTTTGTAAGTAATTCTATGTCATTTGTGAATATTGATATGATTCATACATAAGTGTATAAAGGTGTAAAGTACTCAGGTAAAATGTAACCACAGCATGCCGTGCTGGCTTAGAATATAAATGTATATAATCTTTTGTAATTGTGTAAATGTATATGTTTTACCAGTAGAAACTAGAACATAGAGGGTAAACTTGCAAAACGTCAAGAAAATAAGTTGAAATTAAATTGTTTTATGATTGTGCTATAAAAGTTATCTCACAGTGTCATTTCAGTAGCAGACACCATATCTAGAGCTATATGTTTTTGTATTGTCTTGGAAGAGACGTAATTACTAGGTTTGAGATGCAGAAGTGTTTTATTGTTTTATGACTTCCAGGGTCTTCAGACATCTGCAAGATATGTATATTTCACACAGAGATGTTAAATTCTGTTGTTTCTGACAAAGGGGGTTTAGCATAGGAACTAAAGCCAGGTGACAAAAAGTGATGTCATCCAAGCTAACCCAGCAGTAATATTTGATATTAATTTCAGAACTCTCTCAGAGAGTGACAGGGCATTTTGTATTTTGTCTTTGACCTGGAAACATCCACTCATCACCACCTTCTGCACTTCTGCCGGCGTGTTGTTCTGTAAGTACGTTTTTCGGGCATAGTAATTCTTTTAGATTCCAATAGGAATATAGTAAAGTATAGCTTAGATGTTTTCTTTATTTATTTGAGATTATCCTGCAATGCTGTTTTAAATATTTCTTGTGATTTTGAACTCTGAAGTCACTATGAATACATATTTAGTATCGCCTTCTTCTTTTATTGTTTATTATTAAATATATTTAAACCTATCATTGTGGCTGATATTTGTGAGGCATATTTAAGCTCTTAAAGCACTTGCATATCTATATGGTGACACTGTACAAGCCACTCCTAAATAGCCTTGCTCTTTGTCAGACTACCATTTGGAAAATAGTAACATTACATAGTAGGATCGGACACCTTTTGTTAAGGGCCTTAAGTAGGTGATAATGAGTTGGCTGCTGGCGTTTGGAACTACCTTATAGTCTGGGAAGAAGGAGGCATAGCTAATAAAGCTGTGCCAGCCTTTTCCAGGTGTGTGTGTGTGCCATTGGGTGTCTTATTGGGGATCTGGAGAAAGAGGGAGAAACCAGCCCCTATCTAACTGTGATCTGTGTGTACTATTAAGGGAAATTGCATTTTACTGTGTGTGTACTTGTCATCCTCCCAGTGTGTACATTCCCCACTTTCCCAGTGGTGAGGATTGAGGCTCCTTAATTACTGGGCTAGTGCAGGGGCATCACATATTAATTGGTGCCAGTGGTGGGATAGCTACATCACACTTACCATAATTTAATTTAAATAATTTTCATATTTATATACATAAAGGATTAATTGTTATGGTCACTACTTCAGTGTGTTAGGGGGTGGATGGAGGTCAGTCCTTAGGTAAATTTCCTATTTCTCACCCATTGGTCTAAAGTACATTTGAATAGGGACATGGATGGGCTTTTTTTTACGTTGATGTGAAGTCTGTTCCAGAGAAGTGGTATCCAGTGAGATACGTACCTTTCCCTCCAAACCATTTTGTTTATGTTGCAGAATATGTTTATGTCCCTGGGCCAGCTGTTTCTATTGCCACTAGACTTGTGGATATGGAATAGGTACCAAAATACTGGGTATGAGGATACATTATAAGTCAGACATAGGTTGCCTCTGAATAGTCTGTATGAGATTGAGTAAAGTGACAGAGTTTTGAAGTGGTCTATGCAGGACATGTACTTTAGGTCCAGTATTCTTACTGTAAGAAACCTCTGTGGACAGATACATACTGAAGGGTACATTGTACATCAATGATGGGCCTAATGATGGCTGCATAAAGTGAGGCAGTGATATATCTGAATCTACAAACTATGAGTGTCTACACAATTTCCTAAATCCTTAACTACTGGCATTAAATGGGGTTTAAATTTATGTGAGGCATTGTCTCAGTTTTTCAGAGTTACTGAGTAATATGATCATTTATTCTCATGATTTGAAAATCTTTCTTCCTTTGCATTTGTAAAAACTAAGATTTTCCCTAAGATGGTTCTAGTTTTGACTATCAGAGGCTCAGACAGTGCAGGTCATCAAGAATGTTTTTTTCTCTCTCAGTTGTGGCAGCATGTTTTTGTGTCTCAAATAACAGTTGGCATTTTGAAGTATACCAGTAGTACCACTTCTCCTTGCTCTACCAACCTAAATATATGAGCTGCTATTTTCATAACTTGTGCTTCAATATGAGGTGGGATTCTGGATACGAACCCAATTGTAACTTGGATGACCATTTCCAGTCCCGATTTGATCCATAGAGCTACCTATCTTACTGGTTTACTAATTTGCATTGCGACATTGATGCCTTCCCTTTCAAGGAGAACTACGTCCCCTTCGGCCTGTTTTATTTTCCCTAGCTGTACTATAAATTGCACAGCCTGATGTGCCTTAATCTCCACAGGTACTGTTTTCAATGAGGAACCTGTTTCACTAACTCATAGGAATTGTGGAGAGGTGCAGCTGGAAGGATATGCCTCTGTTACACTAGCCTCATCCATCAACAGCCCAGTGAAGTTCAGCCACTCCTCTTTCTTTGCAACCTCTAGAACAGTCTTAGTAGACTTTGTGATCCCTGGGTGGCATACACAGTACATGGATTCTAGCTAGGAAATTCTGCCTGAAGATACAAAACCTCCTTGCTCAGCCTACAGAGGTATCTACAGATGGTGAAAAGTCTCCTGGAAATCACTGGTCCACAACCAGCGAACTATTGCTACCGTTTTTCTGTTTGTTTAACTTCCCTTCTGGCTCTTCTGGTCTCTCTTTTCCATTTAAAGGATGACTCCACCTTCCAGTTAAGGATGTCTTTACCTTACAATGTAGTTAACCTCATCCTATAGTTTTATTTTACTTCCAGTAACATCACCTTGGAGTATTTCAGCATCCAAAAATCCTTCAGTACCTTTCCATCTGCAGAATGATAATATCCATCAAATCTAAGACAAGTCAAATAAACAAATTCAGCATAGACAACCTCCATTAACATACAGTTCTGTTCTAGGTATAATAAACTGGTTTATTGTGTTATATTCAGTTTACATTAGGGTTAGTTATATCACTACTGTTCAAAATACATCTGTATTAAGTTAGCAATTCCTCAGCAGTAAAAGCAGTATCTGTGTATCAGCAAAGGGAAATGTTTTTCCACTAGAATGATGCCTCCATCAACATCTCCTAAACTAAATTTTGCAATGTGACCAGGGAAACATCAGTATTGAGATATATTTATGTACACAAAGTTAGAATGGCAGTCTTAATATTTTATTTCCTGATTATGATACTGAAATATGCGATTCTTTCACAAGTACCAAATATGGGATTTTACAGTCTATCAACTCATTGCATTTCCAAAATGCATGTTCCTAAGTACCCCTCTCTTTTCCATCATACCTCCAGCAATTTCTGTCTACTTTACACCCCTGCAAATATTTTTTTTTTGTTGTGTCTTTCGGCTTTTCCCGGTTAGGGGTCGCCACAGAGGAACTCCGGTCCACTAATGATTGGCAGTAGATTTTTACATGCCGAGTTGCTAGCTCTGATGCACAACCTTCAACAAAGGTATGTCCATTCATGCATGTCTCCACACAGAAGATGCTCTAGCTGACAATCGAACAGGACAACATCTTACTGTGAGGTGACAACACTACCGCAGCACCACCATCACAGTATATCTCTGCAAAAATTTCCATTTCCAAAAATCGCCTCTAGAGTGAAGAAGGTTATATAACCCCTCTATACCCGTCACTAATCAGGCTCATAATAGAGTATAATGCCCCTTTCTGCATGTAATGTTCAAAGCACTTGCAGCAAATTGAGAGACCTCAGAGATTTCTAAGAAGATCAAGGGACTCCAACACGTGCCTTACACACACCGACTAAAGTCCCTGTTACTATATTCATTATCATATAGACTTCTTTGGAGAGACTTATGCCTGATTTACAGAGCAATTTCTGACCCAAACCTAATTAATTTGCTGCACTTCCGTAAATCAAATGGGACTAGAGTTACCCATTCCAGGGACCTAAGTATGGCCTGTGACTTGAATAGTTTGTGTTGGAGGGACAGATTTGTCTCTCAGTGACTACCACGTCTTTGGAATAGGCTGGCAGTTCATGTGAAGCTGAGCACCTTTATGACACTGTTCACAAGGAACCTGGATGAAGCACAGTACATTCTTACCAGTGATAGACCTCAGAACCTTCTTGGACTTGGGCAGTCATTAATAAATACAATCCTGGGTGTTGACTAGAGTATCTATGGTATTACATTGAGATGAAATGGCTAGGCTTGAAATGACCTCTGTGTCGATAGCCTACAATCTCCTATGATCCTATCCCAAACCTAGATTTTTATGCATACTTGGGAGTCATACAAACATGCTCCCATTTTTTTTTTTTTTTTTGCGTATTTGCTTTCCATTCTCATTTTCCAACCATTTGTTATCTCTGCTTATTCATTCTTATAGTTATCATTCATTGTTTTATATGACCTACTAATTATCCCATTTTACCACAGATTCTGTTCTAGACCCAGTTATAAAATCAAGCATAGATCATCTTTCATTTAACATTCTGCTACCCTTTTTTTATCTTTATACTCTGTTATAAATCCTTGGTAGAGAAGGCAGACTCCAACCTGCAATCCAAACTTCTTTTTGACCTTGTCCCACTCTACGCCTTTTCACTCCTTAATTATTTGCTCCCAGTTCCTTGGTTCCTTTGTTAATTTTCTCCAATAAATTCATCTCTCTTTTGCTTATTGTGTGTGCACCAACTTATAGTTATCCCTTTTGATGAAATCTTGTTTCCCAATTGTCATTTTAACTTCTCAAAATATTTTCGGTTACTTTGTACTCATAATATTCTGTATGGTTGCTATTGCTCTCAAGTGGCTGCATCCAAATTCCTACTATCTTCTTATTTCATAACCCCACCAATTTCAGCACCATTAATGTGCCATTTGATTTGTAGTCTTCTGTTTGTGATATGCATACAAGCCTTAAATGTGTAGATTTAAGGTATCCCTTCAAATCTGGTAATCCTAAACCACCTTGTTCTATGGGGAGAAACAAATTATTTCACTTAACTTTTCTTTCCCTCACAATAAATTCCTTCAGTTATTTTTAATTTTGATCCACACCTTCTCCTCTAGTTGATGAAAATATTCCTGACAGTATTAAAGGGACAAGAAAATTCTCACTCTATGCACCTTACTATCCATATCTGTCATCAAGAGCTTCCAACTTCTTTTTTGTATTAACTTTTGTTTAGTCTCTTCGCACATATACTTTGCTGCCGTGATAAAATCCTTTTTAATTCAGATACCTAAATACTTGATCTTACCATGTCCCCACAAATATGGGAACTCAAAACTGGATACTGGTGAACCAGTTCACATGTGGAAATATAATTTACTGCTATAACCTTTGTTTTGTCCTCATTTATTTTATATCTTGACAAACGTTTGAAACTGTCTCTGTTCCACAACACTGAAATATAATTTTCTGGGTTTATCAAGTACAAAATATCATTTGGAAACAAGGTTATCTTTCTTGAGTATTGTACAATTGGACCCATGAATCTGAGTCCTTTATTTTCTTTGCCAATGGCTCTGTAAGTGTAATGCAAATAACAAAGGAGAAAGAGGACACGCCTGCCATTGCCCTTCTCACAAAATCCAAGCTAAGTCTTATCAGATGCCTTCTTTACATTAAGATCCACCAACAATAACGGAATCTTCTTGTACTTAGGATCATCATTATTCTGCAAATATTGTAAAATGTTTGCCTCCTCTTCACAAAACCATACTGATATATATCATTTTGGCAACACGTTAGCCACTCTCTTAGCTAGTATACAGATAAATGTTTTATATAATAATGGTTTAAAATTGAAACTGGTCTATATGATGTTGGATTAAACAAGTCTTTGCACTCTTTGAGTAGTACAGACACCACCACTTTCCTCTAAGATCCTGGCACTATTCCTCCATTTAAAATATTGTTAGACCAAACCTTCCAGATTTTTATTACCTTTCCTCCTAACTTTCAAATTTTCCCCGTTGATTAATTCTCCTAATGATTTTTATCTTATCCTTCCCTTCATCATTGCTATTAATTCTTGATTCTCATTTTCTGCCTTCTCTTCTTTATGGAGCCCCCATCTTCACTAATAGGTTCATAGGTTAGTACTAGGCTAACTGCCCTTGTGAGCCATTGTAAGCCTAGCCAATTATCCCTTGTGAGACTCAAACCCTGCACCTTGTGTTTGTAAGGCAAACACCTTAACCATTAGGCCACCCTCCCAACCTCTCTTCAAATCTCACTTACTCAAAAACTTTGAACACTGTTACAGTAAAGCAGCCAGATTTGCATCAAATTCTCACCCAGCTTTGCACTGCCTTGAAAACATAACTGTTCATAAACCAATTAAATCATCAAGGTATTTTCTGTATTCTCACTCCATAGCTAAATAATGGAACACTATGCCCACATTGTCTATAAGGACAGAGACAACCCTCAAATCCTTCACACACACTCATAAAAACTATCTAAAAATATATTGATCTGCTCATGTTCTACTCCAGGTTAATCAAACAGCTCCTTAATTTGTATCTTTTATAGCATTACCCTCCATGTTGCTATTATATTTTATACAATTGATAATTTCTTGCCTCTTTTACCTATACCTCACACGACTGTTGTCTCTATACTGTCCCCTAATGTTTCTTTCTCCCTTTTGCGTATTCGCTATCCATACCCGACACATTACTAATAAACACATACGTTTTTATCTCCTACTTTCCCTCTCCTGTAATTAATTCCTCTCCTATCTCAACCATATACAGTAAGATATGTATACTAACTACGTTATAATAAACAAAAAATTATTTAACTATGAAGCAGAATCAGTGGGCAGGAGGACATTCTACTTAGCACAGCAAATCACCAAAGGAGTGTCATGCAAATGTAAAGCTGTCATTGTCCGCTTATATTCAACACTGATCATGCCCGTTATAGATTGCAGTGTCTCCTCTGTGATGTACCATACTAGATATATCAAAAAACTGTAAAGGCCCTGGAGATTTCTAACTAAGATGATCTTAAGCTTAAAAACCCTAAGCTACTAAAAAGATCAGAAACATTATACTTTTTCCCTGTATCATATATAGACTCCCCAGAGTAGACCTATGCCTTGCCTTCTCTGCATTTAAGGACCCAGACAAATAGTGCCACAAATACCAGAACCAAGGATCTAAATTTTCTTCAGCAGATTAATAAAACAAGGTAGAGAGTCAGATTTACCACGCAGTACTTCCTCCACCTCTGGAATACATTATCTCTGCAGATCAAGTAGTGTGATACACTGTCCTCCCTCAAAAATTAAACTAGAATATTGGATGAATATTCACTTCAGGCTTGACTGGCTTAGCCCTCCTTGAGATGGGTGGTATAGTATATGGAGGGTAATGGCAAAGCGTAATGGTCACAAAACTCAGTTGCCTTGAATTTTCCTATGATTCTTTTACTGATTCCTAACCTTTAGTGCTATTAGCTCACAAGTCATGCTAATTTTATTTACAATTACTTTTATTTATTTTTATTTATTTATACATTTGCTGACCAGATTAGCTCACTGGTATAAGGATCCGATTAAGGTACACAGAGAGACTAGAAGGCAGTATTACATTAGCAATAGTTTAGGTTGATAAATGATGACAGTATTTATAGAGATAGAAAGGATTGAGGTAGACAGGACCAGATCCTGCACAAGGCAATGTAGGCAGCTGTCTAGGACCTGGTTCTGTCTGGGGGGCTAAGCCTGGCCACAAAAAAAAAAAAAAAAAAAAAAAAGAAAACAGAAATATCAACATCACTAATCTGGCCATTAAAACAAGCAAACAAACAAAAAAAGCCAGAAATATTCCCAGTCCCTTAAAGTGTCTGAACTTCTTCTTCTTCTTCTTTCGGCTTTTCCCAGTTAGGGGTCGCCACAGTGGATCACCTTGTCCGCACATTGATTGGCAGTGGAGTTTTACAGTGTCGAGTTGCCAGCTCGGCACCCAACCTTCCACAGAAGGCACACTCACACCTAGGGCCAATTTAGAGTGTCCAATCCACCTGCAGCATGTCTTTGGGATGTGGGAGGAAACCGGAGCACCCGGAGGAAACCCACGCGAACACAGGGAGGACATGCAGACTCCGCACAGAAGGCACCCCAGCCGAGAATCGAACCGGAGAACCTCTTGCTGTGAGGCAGCAATGCTAACCACTGCACCACCGTGGCCACCCCTTAAAGTGTCTGAACTAATGGAGTAAAAAGAAAAATGAGCAGATCAGGTACATTATTGTTACCTTAAACTTTCCAGTGTTATTATGAGCATTTGGATTTAACTGTGCTGCCACAAAAAAGTAGTAGATTTAACAGATTTAACTGAATCAACCATATCAAGAAGATCATTTAACTGCTGCCCAGGATTTAAGTTTACTGCAGTACACTGCCCTAGATGAGAAATCAGAACAGTAGCTTTTTCTAGTGTGTGTGTGTATGTAACTGTTTCCAAGTTGAATATGCGCATTGCAAGGTGAACCTCCATTGTTTCCATATCCTGTTCACGTGTGTGTCTGTGTGTGTGTCTGTGCAAAACTGTTTGCATAGTGAATCTCAATATTGCAAGCTGAAAAACCATTGCTTCTGGATCCTATTTACTGTGTGTGTGTGTGTGTGTGTGTGTGTGTGTGTGTGTGTGTGTGTGTGTGTGTGTGTCTGTTTGTGTTTGTGTAAAATTGCTTGCAGGTTGAACCTCCATATGGTAAAGTTGACATCTGTTGCTTCATGATCCTGTTTACGCCAAGATAAACTTGCGTTTCTTTCTGATCTTGAAACTCTATAAAACTTTTCAGGTAAATCACTGGGGAGTGCAGTCAAGCAGCAGTGACAGCCATTAGGGTCACAGTTATTTTTATTCATAAAGTGCATATAAACATGACATCCTTCAGAAAATGCTTGCTAATACAAAACTTTTTAATCTAGCAAATTTCTTTGTATGTTATAGAAACATTTAAAACCTGTTTCTGATTTTTGGTTCTTTATCTCTTGATTATTGGACTAAGAAGTTGAGAGGGTTGAAGGGCAGTTGCAGTTGGTTTCACTGTATGGATTTGTTAAACTTTTGTGTGTGTGTGTAATGTGTACAAATACTTGATTCCTACAACTCAGGGTAGTTGGAGTTTAAAGGAAGGAATCAATTGCAGTAAACAGGACATCGTCATGACAGCTTATTTTGTTTGTTTGATCCTTGGTTCCTTGTTTTTGATGACTGTTGACTGTATGTTTGTTATTTAGATGTAAATGGACTGGGCAACATGATGTTGGACAAGTTTGTTAGCTTTTAACTATGAACACATTTTAGTAGAAGCTTTTTTTGTTGTTGTTGGTGGCACTCTGGTTGGGTTATGGCAGTCTGCTGGTACTTAATGTTAAAGTAAATGAGTAAGTCTATGCTCAGTTCTGTAGCATAGGGTTTGATACTCTTAGTCTTGATTTGTCTGCTGTGTGACACTTGAATGCAGTGGATTGTCCCAATCTGTTAGCAAATACATCACATGCTTGTTTTTTGGTAGATTGTCCCAAACAGGTTAGCAGATACATTGCATGTTTGTCTTTTGAATTTCTGCACCTATCACATGGATCCCAGCATGCTTCTATGTATTTTCAGTAAATGTGAGTTTTATGGGAAGAGAAGTTTACCTTTGCTCATGCTAAGCCTTTTTGCAGTGCAAGACTATTTTGTTTTGTTTAGCAAATGGCTCAGTAGTTTTCCTGTAAAATTTGACATTTTAAATGAAATCCAAACATCTCTGATCATTGTAGAAGTGAAAAAAGAAAATAGTATGCAAACTGACAGGTTTGAACAACGTTTTATGACAAGTGGGAAGAGACAGCCATGTATTCAGATATTCATAGGTTCGTAGATTAGTACTAAGCTAACTGCTCTTGCGAGACATTTTAAGCCTAGCCAATTATCCCTTTTGAGACTCAAACCCTGCACGTTGTGTTTGTAAGGCAAACACCTTAACCATTAGGCCACCCTCCCAACCCTTTGTTATGGCTGTGGGGGTGAGAGCCCTTGTCCATTAAAAAACAAAATACCAAAGCTCCAACAAGTAAAAATGTACAAAAAGGCAAAAAGCAGCTACTGTGAACTCAAATGCGACCAAAACCACCAAGAAATAGCGTAACACAATTTTTTATTTCCGCTTTCGTCCGTAGACCTAGAGTCCCATTTGACCATAATTCAGCTCTGGATATAGATACAACTTTTGTCAACACTGCATATAAATAAATGAAGTAGTTAGTAAAATGCATACAAATAAGTAATGTATATTAGTACTACTGGAATGTACAGTACATTTTAGTCAGGAATCGTCTGGGAATAAGGTATGCGTAAGAAAGAATGAATTGTAGATTGATGAGGAGTGCTAAGGTAGTGATGAATAATAGTGCCAATAAGGAAGGAGGTAATCGAGAAGAAGTCAAATGGACATTGAAAGATTAAAAAGAATTGAGAAAATGGAGGAGTGAATAAGGATTGTAATGGGAGGCATAAATCACAAATTGTGGTGTAGAGCTGACGTGTTTACAGGAAAGTAATGTGCAGGAGGTGGATGGATACAAGAGAGGTGAAAAGTAAGTTACTTTACAGGAGATGTTAAGCAGTAGTGGAAGGGGTGTGTACTATCCATGATTGTTATACTGAAAAGACTTCCAATGTCTTTGATTTTTTTTTTGAAAGATCTTTTTTTTAAGTTTTGAATATATCGTCAATCCTAATGTTTTGAGGTAATTGTTCCAGCATTCTGGTGCTACATTTGCATATGCTTTTACTGTTATAGCTAAAGTATAGGGTGCCCTTACCAGCAAGTAATCATCTGTGTTCCTGAGATCATAGCATAAGCTTTTAAAGTGAATGAGGTGTCTCTAAAATGGGCAGTAGTACTCACTAAGTACTTCTAAAGACATTTAGTAGGAATGTAGCCTTTGTTTCCAGTGCTGCTCATGAGATGGGCTGTGATGAATGAAACATAGGATTCCATCTTCTACTTTTTAGAGGAAATATATGCTTTGTTGCAAGTGTAGAACATGACCCTAAGTGAGTATTCTAGTCTAGGTAGTAGACATTGATAACTATGGCATGCCTTGCTTCTTTGGTGAAGATTGGTAAGTATCTTCTATGTTGCTATTCCTACCTGTGGTGTGAAAAATAATGTGGCAATGGGCCACCATCTTTATAAACATATTATCACTAAGTGTGCCTAGGTCCGTCTTGTTAAAGATAGCATTTGTAAGAGTAGAAAGTGCTTTATATTTATACATTTGTTTGAGTCCATCCTGCTTGTCAATAAGAATGTCAAAGTCAGTAATGAGCTGCAATATTTGTTTATATTATTTTTTTTCAAAGAGTTTTGCAATGGGGTGAAGGTTGGCATTTGGGTGATAGTCTTCTGCAGCTGTGGAAAATGGAGTGTTATGGAGTGGGATGACTGAGGACTTTTAAGTCAGCAGCTGTTTTGATAGTATGTGGCAAGTGGTGCTGGTAGTAAATCATTTAATTTGTAAAAGTGAGTTTTAGCATTTGAGGGAATTTTGTCAGTGTTCCCATAATGTCACTATTAGTAATGGCTCTAAAGTTAGGGATACTCCACAAAAGTGTCTAATGGTTAGCTGAGTCTGGGAAAATGGATCAGTTTAAATGTGTTGTTTGAAGTTGTAGGTGAGTTAGCAGTGCTGTGCCTAATTCCTGTATTTGTTGCAGTAGGTAAGTCTAATACAGTAATCTGTGTCAACAGAGTCGTATTTCCATTTGTTTTAGTCAGTGTCCCATAATCTTTATGGCCAGGCTGATTTGTGGAGTTAACCAGGGTACATTTTGGGCCTTCAGGCTTCTGGTTTTGACTCTTCTAGATGCTGCTTAACCCAGTGGTAAAAAGAGAAAGTGCTTGAAACAAGTTGTCT
The DNA here is from genome assembly GCF_019279795.1 of Protopterus annectens. Classification (NCBI taxonomy): domain Eukaryota; kingdom Metazoa; phylum Chordata; order Ceratodontiformes; family Protopteridae; genus Protopterus; species Protopterus annectens. The sequence continues at coordinate 357,571,638 of NC_056731.1, read as the reverse complement.
CACAAATGGGAGACCAATCCATAATACTAATTTGTCAGGATAGTCCTCTGAGATAGCAGAAAGTGTTCTTCTCGTTATGTAATTGGGTGGTGGTTTGTGGGCCTAAGTTGCCAGGTTGAGACATAGCAGACTCTAAAGCACTGTGCATTGGTTGAATAGTGAACTGGGAATAACTTGGACTGTCCTGCATTTACCTGGAAAGTTTAAGATTATATCTGTAAGTGTATGCTTATTAGTAGGAGAGTGATATTTTGTTCCTAAGTTGTCAAGCTGGGTCAATTTTTTATGTAATGCTAGTAGCTGAAGTTCAGTACTTAGATATCAGACTCTGAACATACTGTAAACAAATCTGGAAGCATTGTAGAAGTATTGATATTTATGGGTCACATCAAATTAGGTTATATTAATGAACTGCAACATTTGTAGAATATTTGTTTTAAAATAAGGCAGCAGCTACCAGTTCTCTTTAGCGTAAGAAAGATAAAAACTATCAAATTCATAATCTTGCCGTACTGATACTACTTGATGTAGAAAGATTGTGTATTTCTGTGCAAATGTGAGATTTTTATTCTTTTTCAGTGCTGAGGCATATTTTTTATATAATTCACCTAGCAGGTGCTCCTTTGCTTTTAAAGTTATGAGCACAATCTTAAGAAGTTTTACAGGTAATTGAGATACAACTCTTTATATCTATCTATATACACACGCACACTTATATATGTAATGTATGTATATATATATATATATATATATATATATATATATATATATATATATATATATATGTTTGGGGCAACCTTCTTCAAAATGCTAGGTAGTATGGGGTTAAATATTTGCATTTACAACAATAACTCTAACCTTATCAACATTTGCTACAGCAATGTTGATTGCTTTCAGAGTCAACTTTAAATCTAAACCTCATGCACTGACACTGTAAGCGTGATCATCAAAACAGGAGTCTACCAAATGATGTGAATCCTTTTTCATGGTGTACACTTTTTAAGTGCTGTTAGCTTGAACAGAAGGACAGTAAAGTTATTTTTTTTAATTGTCAGTAGTGAAAGGTTAATAACTTCAGATGGTGATAGTAAGGTGGTGTGAATGTAAATTTTGTTCTTCATGAAAACCTTGGTAAAACTAGATGTGATAGTGTTCAATCTCGCCGTTTGTTCTTACACATGGGTTCGGAGCCGATCCTCGGCTCCGTGTCGGCCGCTTGCAAGCTCTGCATCGAGAAGAAGCTCGAGACAATCCAATACCCACAATCCCCCTCTGCCTTTACCTCAGATCTAGTTTGCCGCTGCTGCGTTCGCATCGCTGGGAGCTAGCTCGAGCATCTTGAGATAAGATATAACTTTATTTTTGTTATATTTTAGGAAAAGTTTGTTCTAAAAGTACCTTTTGGTATTCTTAGTGTATGTGTGTGTGTAGGTAGAATTTCTCGGTACCGTTAAGTTTATTTAACTGGTTAGAGTTTTTCGGGGCCTACCACCCCTGCTTAAATTTGACAACCGGACTGACATATACATCGGATTTGACTTTTTTCTATTGGACTTGACTTTTCTCTTTCCTGGAAAATGTCTGAGAAAATTAAATCAGGCTTTAAACGTTGCCAGTGTGGCCAAAAAATGTCAGTTACTGACAACCATAGTTCCTGTGTCTACTGCCTTGGCCCTCTCCACTTACAAGAGGACTGTTCACAGATTCACAGGTTCACAGATTAGTACTAGGCTAACTGCCCTTGCGAGCCATTTTAAACCTAGCCAATTATCCCTTGTGAGACTCAAACCCTGTACCTTGTGTTTGTAAGGCAAACACCTTAACCATTAGGCCACCCTCCCAACCCTGTTCAATTTGTCACTCTTTTAGTGGGAGGGTCATGACAGATAGGCGCAGGAAACTCATGGACAGAGGGTTATTAAAACCTTCCTTTCAGGAGGCTCTGGATGCTTCAGACCAGGCATCCAAATCCTCGAAGGAATCGAAGACGTCGGAGCCCAAGTCATCGGCTCCGAGCTCTTCGAGTAAAGTTAGATCACCGGTTCCACAGACTTCGGGGCCGAGTGTTCAGCTGGTGTCGGTTCCTGAGCCTCGAGTCTTGGAACCGGTGATGGAGCTCCCTCCCTCGACTTTATTGAGGTCGGCTCCGTCTTCGGTTCCTTCGACCCGTTCTTCTTCTAAGCTCTCAGATGTCGATGTGGATCGTGTGGTGCAGAAGTTATTGGAGCATTCGGCCCTATCTAAACTTATTTCAGTTTCCACCCAGTTGGTGTCGAAACTTGAAGGCCTCCCATTGTCTCCATACATTCCTCCTCCGAGACCTGTTGAGTCTTTGGAGCCGGAAGAGGTTGATCTTCTGATTGTGGAGCCCTCTGGTCCAGAACCGTCCTTCTCTCGGTCTGTTCCTCTCACCTCGACTCCATCAGACCCGGTACCGGAGTCTCGGAGCCGACGATCTGTCCTTGGTTCCGGGGCCGAGAGTCGAACCGACGTTTCGGTTCCGACTCTTCCCCTCGGGGCCTCGGCGCGGATCGATTCGGCTCCGTCCTCGGGGTCGATACCTTCGGTGCCTGTTTCGGGGATTCTCCCCATTTCTTCGGAACCGGGAGATTCTTCGACTCCGGCCCCGGGTGTTTTCGATCTGATGAGGAAGGTGTTGTCTACCCAGACAACCACATCAGTAGAAGCAACCTCTCCTCCCCATAAAGGGCCGTTATCCTCCTCTGCACCCACGGCCACATCCAAGCGTCGAGCACCGGTGTCTCAGCCACCCCTGGAGGGTGCCCCCTCTTCCTCGGAGGCTTCTTCGGATGCTCCCCACGAAGAAGTCCCTAGGAAAAGATTGTGTAAGAGGAGACACTTGGATTCTCCACAAGAATCCTTGACATCCGATACTGACTTAGATGAGTCAGAAGGGTCCCCTAAGTCACCTTCAGAAGATGTCTCTTTTTCTGACATATTGGAGATCCTGAAACAGAGAGGTGACTGGCAGTCCCTCCCCCCTTCTGAGGATGAGTCAATCTTGCTGAAGGCATTCGGTGCTCGCCCTTCTTCCTCCTGGGTCACTCCGCCCTTCGATGAATTAATGGAACTTATTGCTCGAAGGGCGTGGGAGGCTCCTGACACAGTGGAACCAGTCCCAAGGAAACCTAATAAGTATATCACTGCACCCCAGGACAAGACTTACTTAACAAAAGGAGTTCCAGTGGACGCTATGGTGGTGGCAGCGGCCACGAAAAAGGAGATGTCGGAATCTTCCTCATCTGTCCATCCCCCTAATAAAGATTCTAGGACTATGGACAGGTATGGGAAGCGCATTTTTAGTTCAGCGGCTTTTTCCATGCGATCCCTGAACTATTTGACCCACTTTACACGACTACAGAGGGATCTAGTCAAAGAGTTGGGAGATACCCTCCAGGGTACTACGGATGCTGCTGTCTCAGAGAAAGTGACAGCGCAGCGTAATACCCTTACATCCATTGTGAACTCGTCCATGAGGCTGATCTCTTACGCAGCCGAAAGTTCGAGTAGGGCAGCAGCTTCAGCGATTGCTCTTCGCAGACAATCCTGGATGCGCTTATGTTCATTTGCGGAAGCCTTCAAGTCTTCCTTTACTAACGCCCCATTTGACAGTGCCACTCTCTTTGGCCCCAAAGTAAAGGAGACCCTTACCCGGTGTGAGCAGGAGGGAAAGACTCTGTCTGCTGTCGGAGTCCGTTTTTCCACCCCAACCAGACCGTACCCCAAAGGGCAACGTGGTGAAAAAATGTGGTTTCGAAAACCCCAAGGATCTTTCCCAGGCACACAGGGTGATGCCCCTTCTAGAGGCAGAGGAGGGGGCAGAGGTGGAAGACGCCGCCCTGGCGGCAGAGGGGGTCCGCAGAATCAAGGTGACAGGGATACACTACCTGGTAAACCTTTCCAGCACTCCTGAGAGGAGGCCCGACTGTCCTGCTCTGGAGGCAGTCGGGGTCGCTTAGCTTTATACCCTCAGGCCTGGCAAAACATAACTACAGACAAGTGGGTAAAAAGCGTGGTTACCAGAGGTTACAATATACCTTTTCTATCCCATCCCATTCCAAAGAAAAGACTCCCAGATGTACCGCCCCATCTGCGAGAGCCAGCAGCTATAGAAATTTCAAAGCTGCTAGAAAAAGAGTCATCCAACCAGTCCCAGCGGACCAGAAAGGATTCGGGACTTACTCAAGGTTCTTTTTAGTTCCAAAGAAAACAGGGGACTGGAGGCCCATTCTGGACCTAAGCGACCTCAATACCTTCGTCAAGAAAGAAAAGTTCCGAATGGTCACGCTTCAATCGATCCTTCCATTCTTACAGAAGGACGACTGGATGTGCTCAATAGATCTGAAGGATGCATACTACCACATCAAAATGGCCAGGGCATCCAGAGATCATTTGCGCTTCCGGCTGGGTGCCAGTCACTTTCAATTTCGAGCCCTGCCCTTTGGTCTGACCTCAGCCCCCAGGGTCTTCACCAAATGCATGGCAGTGGTAGCGTCTCACTTGAGACGCCAAGGATTCCAGTTGTTTCCGTATCTGGACGACTGGCTCCACTCTGCCACCACCCAGTGTCAACTAGTACAGGCCAGAGACTATACTCTTCAACTGTGTATTCACCTAGGAATTTCCGTAAACTTCGGAAAATCCTTACTACAGCCATCACAAAGTATCTTATTCATAGGAGCGGAATTAAATACACATCAGTTAATTCTAAGACTTCCTCCAGAAAGGATACTTTCACTTCAGACTCACATACGTCTTCTTCTCTTGTCCAGGAAATCCCCAGCAAAACTGGTACTGAAGGTTTTGGGACTCATGTCAGCTTCTCTTATTGCAATACCCTTGGGAAGACTGCACATGAGAGTCCTACAATGGCTACTGTTTGCACAATGGTCGTTCCAACAACTACCTCTAACACACGAGATTCTCATAACGAACACATGCAAAACACACCTAAACTGGTGGCTCCAAACGTGCAACCTTTCCAAGGGGAGACCATTTGTGCTACCCACACCTACAGTTACGTTGACCACGGACGCTTCCCTGATAGGGTGGGGGGGCATCTTTCAGGGACAGACAGTCCAAGGCGAATGGACCAATTTAGAGTACAATCTGCACATCAATGTTCTAGAGTTGAGGGCAGTGTTTCTAGCGTTGCAACACTTTGCTCCCCTTCTTCCTCTGGGAACTATTGCAGTTCAGACGGACAACATGTCGGTAGTCTGGTACATAAACAAGCAAGGGGGAACCAAGTCCTATCAGCTATGCAGAGAGGCCATGAGAATCTGGCAATGGGCGGAGTCCATGGGTCGCTTTCTGATAGCAACGCACATCCCGGGGTCATCCAACGTCATAGCCGACAGGCTGAGCAGAGCAATTCTGTTACCGCACGAGTGGTCCCTAAAACAGTCAGTTGCGAAAAAGATTTTTTGCACGTGGGGCCAGCCGTCCTGCGATCTGTTTGCGTCTCCAATGAACGCCAAATGCAGGAGCTACTTTGCCCCATTACCCCCTCCAGGGGAAGTCCCCAGGGACGCACTGATTCACGATTGGCCCCCGGGACTCCTGTACGCATTTCCTCCCTTCCCCCTGATATCAAAGTTTCTCCAGAAAGCCAGAAACCTACACAGGACAATAATCCTCATTGCCCCATTCTGGCCTCGTCAAATTTGGTTCCCCTTCCTGATGACACACTGCATTCGGGGACCCTGGATCCTGGACCCAGAGCCAGATCTATTGACTCACTCGTCAGGGGCTCCTCACCCCGCGCTGCTTTTGTCCCTCCATCTAGCAGCTTGGCTGCTCCAATTCCCAACTTAGCCAGGTCTGATCTTCTTTCGCCTGCAGTTCAGAATATATTAGTGGCTTCTCATAAAGCTTCCACTACTAAAACATGTACTAGTAAATGGAAGCGATTTGTATTCTGGGCGAATACACAGCAGGTGGATCCTGTTATAGCTCCTTTGAATAAAATATTAGAGTTTTTAACAGACTTGTTCCATCAGGGTGCTTCTCCTGCAACATTAAGAGTTCAATTGGCTGCCATTTCTAATTTCCATGTGGAAGAATGTGGGGCTCCTGTTATGGCCCACAGACTTTGTAAAGCCTTTTTAAAAGGGGCTTTTCATATTAGACCACCAATTAGATCTCCTACGTCACCTTGGAGTCTAAACTTATTGTTATCTAAGTTAATGTTGCCCCCCTTTGAACCAGCTTCCTCTTGCCCATTGAAATTTTTGTCATGGAAGACTCTCTTTTTGGTAGCCATTACATCCGCTAGGCGAGTATCTGAACTTCAAGCTCTCTCCATTAAGCACCCTTATTTGATCTTTCACTCTGACAGAGTTTCTCTTCGCACTAATTCATCCTTCCTTCCTAAAGTTTGTTCTATTAATAATATTAATCAGTCCATTGAATTACCCACTTTCTTCAAGAATCACTCCAATAAAATGGAGTATATGTTGCACAAATTAGATGTTCACAGACAGCTAAGGTTTTACTTGGATAGAACAAAAGATCACAGAAAAACTGATCAACGTTTTGTAGCCTTTGCTGATAACAGGAAAGGAGTAGCGGTTACCAAAAGAACTCTTTCTAAGTGGTTAACGGATTGTATCATCTATGTCTATGATTCTTCAAATCAAACTCTTTTGCACAAACCCAAAGGACATTCAACAAGGTCAGTGTCTACATCCCTGGCTCATGCAGCTCGCCTACCACTAGACGCTATTTGTGCGGCTGCTACTTGGTCTAAGCCACATACATTCATTTCTCATTATAAGGTAGACAAGGTTTCTAGGGACAGAGCAACCTTTGGTTCCACTGTGCTCAAGAACGTCCTTCCGTGAGTTCCTCAGGAACAAGGAGCTAGGGACGCTACCCATGTGTAAGAACAAACGGCGAGATTGAACACTATCACATATAGAAGTTATGTCCTTACCATAACGTTCCATGTGAAGTGTTCATCTCGCCTTTTGTTCTTACATTCCCACCCTCCCGCCCTTAGGAAGAACGTTCAGTTTTGGTGCCTGGCCTGGGGCATTCTGCTTCTGCATTGCAGTTGTGTATATAGTTGACATGTATATATATATATCTGTATATGTGTATATATATATATATATATATATATATATATATATATATAGACTCTTAGTTCTGTGCATATGTGATGTAAGCATGAGTGTGCTCTCTCTGACTTCTGGTTTGCTTGCAAACTAGATCTGAGGTAAAGGCAGAGGGGGATTGTGGGTATTGGATTGTCTCGAGCTTCTTCTCGATGCAGAGCTTGCAAGCGGCCGACACGGAGCCGAGGATCGGCTCCGAACCCATGTGTAAGAACAAAAGGCGAGATGAACACTCCACATGGAACGTTATGGTAAGGACATAACTTCTATTTATCCTGCACATGTGCAAGTATTCGTCTTGTTTCTGATAAATAGCAAAAATAAAGAAATACTGCTGGGAACCACCACGATAAAATAGAGATCCAATTTTATTTTATAAGAAACAAGCGCTTTCACGCATACAAATGCGCTTCATCAGGTTACAGCTTGCACATAAAAAACGCCCATTTATATACTAAAACAGTCATCAATTAACTAAGATAATTATCAATTGACTAATTAATTAAGGCACAATCAATGCAGTTAAAACAACCACCAGTGTGTGTCACTTCTCTCAACAGATGCATAAACAAATACAACCGAGCATCCTTCAACATTGCACTAGGGGTACTAAAAAACTAAATAGTTAAAATGTCATGTCATACTAGTCAAAATAGTGACTTAGTAAGGACATTAAAAACTCATTTATTATATCAAAGATCAAGAAGCGCTAATATGTGCATACGCGCTTGAGCCAGATACATGAATTGTATCTTATCACTTTAAGTAACTTGAATCACATCAAGTTAACACCGCAAATGGAACGAACATGGTTCATAGCCAACCCATTTTGTAATTCATTATCGTTCTAGGACTATGATCAGCAAACAAACGTACAAGTAAATATCAACATACAGAAATAAGCCATAAAATATCTTTTTTATCTTTTTTAACCCATAAGTCAAATCAGTTGCTGTGAAGAAATTGTCATTTATATTTCATATATTTCTAGGTTTCTTATTATCATGATGTTTCTATATACCCATCGGCAAGCATATTATAGCCGACAGACCTTCATCTTAGTATCTAATGCCCAGCACAATCAGAACAACTCTGCCATGGGTTATAAAATAAGTGAATGTTCTGACATTACCCTCACGAACTCTTACAATCGTATTAGTTCAAAACATAGTATGCAACATTCTTGGTGTGTACATACATCATAGCTTAATATCGCCATTGCTTACAGATGCTATAGAAACTTTTTTGAATGTAAAATTTCATAATCAACACAGCATGGTAAGGCAGGACATAGCCCAAGCCTTCGAAACTAACCCCAAGTTCACAAATGGTACTCCAAACAGTAATATATTTTGTTCCTATAACAGAATAGTCCTAACAATGCAAGGCAAATGTTAATGTATAATTCTACATAAACACTCAATCACAGTTTAAGACCTCATGATGTCAAAGGTCAGAAACTGGTCAACGAACATTGCTCAACAGCTTTTTTAACAGATACAGCAGTGCAAATCGTTAGTACGAAATGTAAATAAGTGTTTACAAAGACTAAATAGCAAAAATGCAACTATGGAGTTATTTTATCATCTCTTAGTAATCTACAATCAACAGCTTTAATGTAAAGCAAGAACAGGATGCATTAAGCATAAAAGTTAAGTATTCCATTACGCAAAAATGTAATATTTTCTGTATAAGCAATGTATTTTAGGGAACAAATAAATATGAAGAACACCAGATTTCCCATATTTTGCACTTATTATTTTTCACACAAATACATTATGTTCTTTAAAAAAACCAAATAGATATGTGTTTGCCCTTTTAATTAAAAAAGCTACATAAATAGAATGCGTGGGATCCCACGAGGGTTGTACTTGTAGATCTCAATGTTGGCTTTGGCATTCATGAGACAACTTGCACATGCCCTCCTTTTATGTAAATAAAAATTATATGAAACTATCGTACTCCAAGCATATGCACATATGTACATTCTATACTTCAGTGGGGTAGAAGAGTGAAAACTAGGGAACTCATAGAGGTCAAATGTCCCAGGTGTTAAATAAGTAGGGTTATGCATATCATGTCTCCCAAGGTATCTGCTGCAAGCATGATAGCTAGGGTCTCTTATGGGAAGGCCCATCCTCATCAAAAACAGGACTAATGCTATTAAGCATTAGTCAGCACAAGAACTGAAACTTTCCCAGGTTAGTAACCCCTCTTCCTTTACCCATAATGAAGACATCTAGCTCTCAATTGCCACACATTGAACCAAGTCACATTAAAAATATGGTCTTACACTACTTTCTAAACTTATATTACCTACAGTAAAACTTTCACCAAATGATTATTGTTCAGATTATTTTATAAGCCTGCCCTGTGATGTCAGTTTGATTCATGTCAGAGATTTGCTTTTTACACTTCTTTTGGTCAATTTAAGAATTTACTCTCCCTCAGTAGACCTCAGTCATTTTTGTTAAATTATCTTTTTCATTTGTTAACTCTTTTATTTTCTACACATTTTTTCTTTGCTAAAAGTTCTTACTGTTTCTGGTTTGTCAGTAGTTTGCTGGACATTGTAAATGGGCAACCATTTAGAAAGACTCAATGCCATCTCAAAATACCACATTAGGACACTTAATCCATGTGTTTATTGTTTGGTGGAAGAGCAGTTTGAAGCTGTAAGTTTTTCATCTTCAGTTTTCCTATAGACATGAAAAACAAATTAATTTTAAGATGGAAAAATGTATTGCTTCAGCTCCTGAGTGAATTTCTGCCTTAAGTTTCACCCTCCAGGGCCAAACTGGTAAATGTTCCGGCTGAGTCTTCTAGGCTTAAGAAGAAGCATAAGACAAATACATTTAGGGAATATTCTCCAGGTTCTCACCCTAAAATAGAACGAGATGAAAAACAGTGCTTTCTGTTGATTCTACTGGCGGTGTTCCCAAGCTGTGAGCCAGAATTATGGTTGAAAAGGCTCTCATTAAGCAGGTCAAGACTGTAAGTTTAACCTCCTTAACTGATAGGAAAATTCAGGAGTTTATGGTTTGAGACTGTCATCAGCAAGGTCCTTTAGATTCTATTTCACTCTTCCCCATGATATTGACTATGAAAAGTTTGCGGGGGCATTGAGTGGTTCGTCCAGAAAAAAAGAGTCTTCTGTATAATCCCCATCTGGTTGCATGTGTAGTACAGTCACCATATCAGTGGCTTCTTTCCTAGCAGGATCTTACTGGTTTTCATCAGTCACTATCTCACTGTTGGCCCAAAGAATCAAAAGTCAGTCCCTCAAGTCCCAGTGTCAGCTACAGTCTCTGTGTCAGGATGTCTGTATTTAATCCTGCCTTATATGGTGTCATAACCACTAGTCATATTGTTCAAACCTTCAAGGTCAAGTTCATCATTTGTCTTACCAGAGTTCATGCCAGTCACACCAGTACTGGCCTTTAGGTTTTTATGGTCAAGTCCCTTGTCATAAGGCTTGGAGTTGATGGATTTGACATTCACAGTGTTGGTGTGTGGGCATTCGAGACCAAGCTCAACAGTGAGTCTATCCATTTGTGTCAGTGCCAGTCTTGGATGACTTCAACCTTCTGCAGCTAGAAATGATGCCCTTGGCTTTTACCATTGTGTCAACACTGATGTTGACACTGTCTATATAAATACTTCTGCATATGACACCCTTAATTCCCGTGCATTTTGTGACATTGGCCTCAGCCAAAGATATTCCTTTAACTTTATCTCTAGTCAGTCACCTTTTTGGACAGCTGCACTGAGGGCCCAGGGGCCTCTTGTAGGGTCTTTCTGCAGTATTTTTGACTGATCCCTGTTTTATCATCCCATCATTATTTTACTTATCAACTAAGATGACTGTTATGAAGTATATAGGCAAGAGGAAGTTTGTAGACTCTGCTTCAGAGCCTCCCAACCAAGGGATGAAGACAAAAATGGCGTAGATTTCTATTTCCCCTAGTGACCACTGATTTGTAAAAATGCTTGAAAGGATGAAACAGACAGAGGTTTTCCCTACAGACTTCACAATCTCTCCTGAAAAGGCTGTAGAGGAACTTTTCCAGAATTACAAGCCTTTCTTCTTGGTGATTCTTGCTAAAGGAGGCTCGTTTTGTACACAATACTTTTAAAGAAGACACAATTCTACAACTGAAAAAAAATATATATTTTGAACCCCCCCATCATACTTAGCCTTCTGGCTGTGTTATACATTGCTGTAGCAGTATGACCCTTGATCCATGAATTACTCTTTTTCCAGGCTAACTCCAGATGTAGACATTTAACCATGTTGCCTCATGATTCTTCATGAAGTCACCCTTGTGGTATTGACTTGTAGTTCCTGAGGAAGGAGGGAGGGAGGTACTCAATGAGGCACTTTAGGCTATGACACTGAGAGTCTTCATTTAAGTTGTATCCAGTCAAGGTCCCTGTTTGTGGGAGCAGCGTATGCAGTGATGTCATTATACAGTTGGTACACCTTGCTCAATAAGCCACTTTTGAGACTCCTTGTCTCCTCTGAAGGTCATACACACAGCGGTTTCTCCTTGTGCCTTCTTCCTGGCTGGAAGAGCTGTCTTCATATCTTTCCCCAGCCAGTCATGCCAGTGCATGAAGTCCATCCCCAAACTTGGGTAACCAGGGCACAGATGAGCACCTTGCATCACTGCTTCTGAGACAACAAAGATATATTTTGTCTGATGAAATATATATTATTTTACTTCTGTTGTAATGACTGCTTAATAAAGATGCATTGTGTACCCATAAAGTAATTTGCATACCCAGACACTGGGGACAACACTCCTAGTGAAAAATAACAATATTGCTCAATGGTAAACTGTGACAGTAAACCCTATGGAGTATTATATTTTCTATGTATCAAATTCCAGATGTCAATCCCTCTTTGACATTTGACCATGAAACTTTCAGGCATTAACAAACAAGGCATTCAGCTATAAAATTCACATTAGAGAGCTGTTCTTTCCATAGTGATTTAAGTACAGCTCAGTGCTAAATTTGATTTTAATACTTTAATTGCTTCATATCACTTTATTTGAGCTATGGCCTAGTGCAACTGAAAAAAAATGTTATTTCTGATAAAGTTTCAGCTTAGTAAAGATGCACTGTAAACCAGTGCTGTCTTCTACACTTCTGACCAGTAGTTAAGTATAATACACCTAATGGAAACTAAATACAGAGCAGAATTTTAGGCTGTAATTTTGAAGGCCTAAGAATCCCTGCACTGAGTACCTCTTTATAAAAGACTGAATGCCAGTTTACTTTTGAAATTTTTATTACAAAACTTCCATTGTGTAACAGTAAGATGTTATTCTACATAGGCACCTAAATCTTGCCATTCCACCCTTAAGGATATGAATACAGCTCAGTCCTGAATTTGACTTCAACATTTTTGCTGCTTTATATGATGAGCTATGATTTCTTACAGTGAAAAATCCTATCTTTTACAGAAAACATATGTATATGTCTACATATATGTGTGTGTGTGTGTGTGCACGCGCATATATGTGTACACACACCCACATTTCCCCCATGACTTTTCATACTTAAAGTTTCAGGTCATTTTAAAGGATACCCTGGTGCAAAACACATTCAAATTTACCATTCTGTCATCAAGGATATCACTACATCCCATTGCTGATTAAAACACAGTACAACGTCTTTCTCTTTTCTTGAGGTTTCGATGTTAGACTTTCTCCTGCATATATGTAGTGGCAGCTTAGTACACATACTCTGAACATGATTTCCACCATCAGTGGTCATATATCCCCAGTGGGGACAAGATATGATGAAGAATGGGATACTGTAACTGCTATGAAACACCACATTTGATATTAGGGTATGGGTCTGTGTTCTTTCTGCTGTGATAGTTCATAATATAAGTATTGGAGAATAATAATAGGCATCTACATAATGCACTCAGTACTACCATTCTTCCCTCAGTAATTTACTCCATGTCAATCTCAATTTATAAGGCATATCATTGCTTTTGTCTTTGTTAGTACTTGGAGTTTAAGCATCACCTTATATACATTATCTTGGCTGGATAGTATTTATATTTTTTTCTTTTGCTGTAATGACATTTTGTATATTTTGGATATTAGTTTCTCTTTGCCTCCTGCACAGCGATCACACATTCCTTAGAAAACAGGTGTAATGCAAGACTGTGACACCTAAAGCCCTCTGAAATTCTGTATTTGGTACCTGTCATTTAAAATTGAAGATGAACAGCCAGGATAGTTTGTTTATATGATTTATTATATAGAAACACATCAAGATGGATAGCAGCAGTACAAAATATAAACAAAGTGACTGACAGACTACATAAACACGCATGCTTACATCTCAACAGCTGACTACAAAATGGCAGTTAGGCTCGCAAGGGCTCACTATTTTTACACTTGTGCAAGCCGATGGGAAGCTTCTTAAAGGTATACATACATATTGATCTACATACTCCCTCTTTAAAGAATTGCCCACAATAAAAAGATATTTGGAAAAGACGTGCAATTGTACAGACACTAAGAAACAATCACAACACTTGTATCCTTATATCCAAGTTGCTGTGTATCTGGAACATGGTCTGGAAATGCAGCCTGCTCTAGTGATATAGCAATCAGAACTTGGTTTAGCAACAGGGACAGTCATTGGTGAACAAACAGATTCTGGAGTTTCGGGATTCTTCTCAGGAATGGGGATATTTACTGGAAAATCCTCAGGAACTGGAACTCTGGATAACTCACTCTGAGATTTAGAGTCTTTCTCACAGATATGATACTGCAATACATGCTTGGACACCTGGCTCAAATGTTTCTGATTCCACCTAAATTCTACTCCTTGTAATTCCACAATGTACAGTCTCGGCTCTGGGCATACATTTTTCACGACTTCAATCTGATCAAATGCTTTGGACATTTGCATCCTCACTATCTCCGTTCTAGTAATGGATTGAGCAGTTTGTTGGTTGTATCATAATAGGACTTCTGGGATAAGCACTTCTTCAACAGATGAGCTTTCACTGATCTGTTGTTCTTGACACATGGAACTAACAGATGACTGCTAACTGGTAGTGTGGTTCTGGTTTATCTCTACATAAGTCTCTGTGCAGCTGAACCAAGATGTTTATCCCAAGGAATATTTCTGAGATTCAAATGATTCAGGAAAACATTGCTATTGTCTCGTTTTGACATTTTTAGTAATTGTTTTATTCAGGTATACTTGTAACATGAGTAAAGTCCCACTCTTCAGTAAATCTTTGGAAGTACTGGTTTGTAAACTGTGTACCATTGTCAGAAATAACTTTGTTCAGACTACCATAGACTGCAAAATGATGCTTCATCTTAGTAATAACAGTACTGGACGCTAGATTAGGCAGTAGGTTAATCTTGAACCAATTTGAATAAGACTGTACTAACACCAAATAATGCTGACCACTACACCCAAAAATGTCTGTATCTACTGTCAACCAAGGTAGTTCAGGAACTTGGTTTAGCTGAAGTGATTCTTTCTGTTGATGTGGCTTAGTACTATTACATATGGAACAAGATGAAGGTACTTTGTGAATGTCCCATAACATAGAAGGCCAATATACTAATCCTCTCACCCTTCTTTTGGTAGAATCTGCTTCTGGGTGACCATGATGCAAAATAGCAATATACTCTTGTTGCAAGGATTTTGGAGCAATCACTTCTGGACCTTTCATGATGATAACATTGTCAGACAAAATCTCATCTGCCTAAGGAAAATAAGGTTGCAGGTCTACTAATAAGCAATATTGCTTTGATGGCCATCCTCAACTGATAAAGTGGTTGAGCTACTGAAGAACTAGATCTTTGGCTGTATGGTATAAGCTCATCAAGATGTGTGGAAGAAAATTTCTCACTTCCATGACTTCAAAATCAAGATTCTCATTTCATGATGTTCAGTGATATTTCTGGGCGATATGGGTAAAGTATCAGCAAGATAAAGAAGTTTGTTCTTTGTGTAGACAAGATTGAAATTATACTTTTGCAGTTTGAGCATCATGAGTTGCAATCTGTCTGGAGCTGTATGCGTAGGCTTCCTCAAAATAGTGACTAGATGTTGGTGATCTGTTTCAATCTGGATATCTCTACCATAAATATAATCTTCGAACTTCGAACATGCAAACACAATTGCCAAGAGTTCTTTCTCTATCTCCTCATAATGCATTTTGGTTTGTGTTAGAGTTTGACATATAGGCTTCTGGAACACCCTCTTGAGGAATGACTGCACCAAACTTCAAAGCATCACAAGAAAGAGTAACTGGTTTGTGAACATCGTAGTATCTGAGAGTTGGTTGGACAGGCAGTACTTTGTTTAGGACATCAAATACTCTTTGGTGATGCTCAGACCATGACCAAGATACATCTTTGTGTGACAGCTCTCTAAGCGGTGCTGAAATTTGGCTCAAGTCTGGAATGAACTTGCCTAGGTAGTTAACCATGCCAAGAAAATATTGTAGGGCTTGAACATTGTCTGTAGCTGGCATGTCGAGAGTAGCAGTTTGCTTTGAAGGATCTAGTCGTAAGTCTGAATTGGTGAATAAATGACCAACATAAAAAATTTCTCGCAGCCTGAATTTGCACTTCTGAGGATGTGCTTAGGATACACTTCACTGTCTCTCTCCAGAACTTTCTTGAGGTATCTGTCATGCTCAGCTTCACCATTACCTTCTACTGGAATATCATCTATTATAATAGCACTCTGATACCCAGAAAAAATTTGTTCCATTGCACGCTTAAAGACTTCACTGACCGACTTTATTTCAAATCATTCTCAAAAATCTGTACCTGTCAAAATGAGTACTGACAGTGGTTAGCAATGAAGATTTTTGGTCTAGCAAAATTTGCCAAAATGAACTCTTTGCATCGAACACAGAAAAAAACAGTGGCATTTGGCCTAACAGCAGCAACTTCTTCAACTGCACACATGGATGATGTATTTTCAGTGCTTTGTTCAAATTTCATGGATCAGTACATATTCTGGTATCCTCTGAGCTTTTCTTATGAGCCGTGACCATGAAAGATACCCATTCAGTAGGTACATCAACTGGACAAATCACACCGTGCTGCACCATTTTATCTAGCTTGCCTTTGACTGTGTTCTGCATAGGTACTGGAACGTTCTGGGCTGGTATAATTACTGGACTGACTTCAGGATCTAACTTCATGGAGTACACAGTTGGTAGTTTGCCTAGCTTTTCTTCGAAACGATCAGCATAGGTCAAAAAAATAGACTGGGCAAAATTAAAACAGTGGTCTTTTAAGCTAACATGGTGGACTTCCTTATTAAATGAAAGCTGTCCCATTTTCAAACTGTCTCTGAGGCTTAATAATGACTGTATGTGCATTTTGACTACGTAAAATTGCAAGTCATAGTTGTTCCCAGCAGAATAACATGAAAACACTACTGAACCTTCAGTTTGAATTTCTTTACCACCATAAGCACAAGCTTCGCACACTTGTGTCAAATCAAGCTTCTCACCAGCACATACTCTAGCTTTGAACCTGTGTCAACTTTGAGCACTATAGGTCTTCTATCTTTCCGAACTGTACAAAATACTTCACTCTGTTTCATTAAGCACAGACACACCATAAACATAAAAAGTAGGGTTACAGCTTTCTAATTGATCAGTTTGTCTCTTTGAATGTTCTCTTTTAATAAAAGAATGTGCCTCTTTTGATTTACAAAATCATTGGAAATGATTCCACTTTTTACATCTGCAGGATTGGTGACCAAAAGCTAAGCTCTTTTCTCTTTTAGACACATGATTGCCACACCAATTACAACATGTGACTATGAGGCTAGTTGAGGGTACATGCTTTGAGTTTGCAGACTCACCCTTGGGCTTCACTGATACTGTGCACTCTCTGGAATTTGCTAGAAAGCTATGGGGTCTAACAGTGACTGCTGCAGGGCTCACAGTTGCTGTCATGTGCTTGTGCCTGTTTCTTATAACCATGTGCTGCACACTATCTACATGAGCACTAGAAAGTACTGGAGACATGCATTTCTCATTTGTAAGCATATTTATGTGCTTTTCTGTGAGCTCAATATACTTGACAAATCTCAATGGGCTTATTCAAAGTTAAATCACTGTTACAAAGCAAAATCTTTCTCACAGCATCATCTTTAATACCACACACAAGTCTGTCTTTTATCAACTCATCCCTTAAATCACCAAGTCTGCACGTTTTAGCCTTGTTTCTTAAGTGAGTTATATATCCTGCAAATGTTTTCCCAGGCTTTTGATCCCTTGTGTAAAATAAGTGTCTATCCATTGTAATATTCATTTGGGGGTTACACATTTCTCTAAATTTACATTTTAAGCACTCGGGGGGGGGGGGGTCTTCCCCTGACTCAGCCGGTACCATTATATGATGGTTTCCCCCTCCACTGCAAATCCATCAGATGCATACACAAATGAATGCTCTCTTTCTATGGCTTTTGAACCAGCTAAATTAAGCAGAATAAATGCCTTTGTACGTGCATCTTTATTAGAAAATGCAGCTTGTATGAAAATATCGTACTCTTACTGAGACGCACTGCAATTTTCTGCAATATTAGTATCAAATACAGGAGGACCTGGTTTTCGAAACCTGTCTGCCATGCCAACAAAGTATGCCCAAACACACTGAAAAAATGTCCCTTGTAATTATATATGAACCAGAACACACAGCCAGTACTTGTAATAACATTCAAATGCACAATAAACGCTCTGAAAACTTCACTCTGCAAAATATGCTTTGAAATGGCTGTATTTTGTGAAATAACTGTACTGCAATTCTACACAAATTTGCGAACACTTTGTATGCCCCATATATCTTGAATAGCTTTAATTAGTGTGAAAAAATATGGTTGTTTTCCTTATTTTATTCATTTTATGCAATTCAGACATTATTTCAAACATGTTCATAACTATTTTGAATACTTCTATCAGTATGTCACAGTTTCAGACATTTCATTTAACTTAAAATTTGTTTTGAGTGTTCTGAGTGCTTCATTTTATATTTTCTTAGCAAGAAATGATTTAAGCAAGTTTTGATAGCGGAAATTCATTTTAACCTATTTTTGCGAGGTGTACATGCAGTAGGGATGATCCATTCTTCTATATTCCTCCACCATTAACTGAGTGCCTCTTGGTCTTGATTCTGGATCCCATTCTAACATCATGTTGCTCATCTTGGTTTACAATTGAAGATGAACAGGTGGGGTAGTTCGTTTATATGCTTTAGTATATAGAAACAGGATGGATACCAGCAGTACAAAATATAAACAAACTGACAGACTACAAAGACATGCTTGCTTACATCTCAACATCTTACTACAAAATGGCAGTTAAGCTCACACATGCTTAGTATTTATATTCATGTGCAAACCCATGGAATGTTCCTTAAAGGTATACATACATATTGATCTACAGTACCTGTGCTTGACTCCACATTGCTGCAGCTGTAACAGAAGTGTTAGTGAATAATAATAAGATGCACATGTACAAAACACACACTTAATACTGCCATTGTGCCCACAGGATATCAGCACATCTCAGTCTTTATGCAAGTGAAGTTTGCCTTTGCCAATGCATGGAGTTTAGGCCTTACCATTTGTGCAGTAACAGAAATTTGGCCTTATCAGTTAAAATGTTTATTTTACTTCTTTCATGTACAAATAGCATAGTAAAATACATTTTGGGCATTAGTTTCACTATGACTAGTGATTAGAGGTCATGACCCACCCTCATACATCTCAACTTTCCTTATTTTTGCAGAATGTCCACGTTTTTGCCTCATATTTTCAGTCTGTTCCTTATCAAGTTTGTGGCTTTCTTGAAAATCATTAAGTATTGAAGTCACTAAATAATGCCAGACATAAGTTTCAGATTTCATACCTTTCTGAAAATGCACAGTAATGCACAACCTGTTATTCTAGCAACTTTCTAAGTTTATAAGACCAGTATATTTTAAAATTGTCCATATTTTTTTACCTTAATCCTCCCATTATTTTTGGATGTGTCTAGAATTCTTGAATTAAGTGATTGAGAGGTGTGCCTACCCCCAGTGTAAACTGGCTATATTTCCAGGCCTTACTTCTGATGAAACAATGACGCAATGAAAACATATTCTGGAGCTGGTTTATTTGCATTCCCAACTATGTGTAGCAGTTATATACTTGAGCCAGCTGCATGGGCAGAGAGAGTGAGAGAAAGTTCTGATTACATTATAGGAGTTCTGAGGTCATCTAGCAGCTCAGCCATTTGTGAGTTCTGGCTGGCAGAGTGCATTGATCAAGCATAGCCTACTCACATCTTCAAGGAATGACATGAGTCATTTAGGGGCACAGAGTTTTTGAGTTCCCTGTGGTGCTGCATGTGCAGTAAGTAGGTGGACAATTAAATGATACATCACCATGTAGGCAGGACATTTCACTCATGGCACTCTTGCATGTTCTCTTAGATGGCATCAGCTTACATGACACTGGAGATCTTGGGCTTAAATGAAAAAGTCTTGTGTGAACAGCATATATGCAGTGCTGCATGCAGTCTGGCTGCTCATTAAATTTCGGAAATGCTGTTTTTTAATTCTCCATTCCCACTCCGTTGGGTGATATTACCCAGGGGGCTAACACTTTGAACTAAGGTCTTTCCACTTCTCATCCCCTCCAAGTTAACAGCCCCAGTCGAGGTAGTAGTAGGAATGGAGGTAAGAACATTTGGAAAGCATTCCAAGAAGCTGACCATCCTCTGTAACACCAGAAACACCAAAATATGCTGTATTTAATGTAATTTGGCAACTTGGTAGGTTCTAATGTTCATTTTAGTTTGTTAATGGGGTCTGGCCATACAGTATTATATTTGTTAAACATTTTGACATTTTTAGTAAGATTTGTTGACAATAAATTTGTACATTCCTTTAAAAATGATGGAAAAATTACTTTCAGAGGTCAATAAATAGTGGGTTTAGTCTTTGTTTATGAACAAAATAATATATTTAGGATTTTATGTATTATGGATTTGCCCCTTCTAAGAAAAAGTAAAAATAAACTGAATGTAAAGTCATTTGTATTACAGAGGCTTTGAAATAATATATTAACATCTTGAAAGCCTTAACAGGTTGTTCTTCACTATATTGCTAAAATACAACAGAGACTAGCTTCAGCTTCTTTTTCTCGCATACTTTCTGAATAGAATGTGCCATGTTTGAAGAGGTACACACTTATATCATGGGAAGAAGTCAGAATAATATAGTGACTATAGCAATGTACTTTCAGCCTGTTGTTTTCAGACAAATACATGTCCTCAATGAGTGGCATCAACAATCATTTAACAGTCACTGTGCAACTACCCTGTGTTTTCACAGACAGCATGCCTCCTTACTCCTACCTGCAAAAGACAGCCACAGTCTATACATATGTTTAGTGCTTGATTTTGATGTAAAAAAAATGACCACAGTGATATATTACAGTTTATTGCTTTTGGGTATATGTACACTGCTGACATAATTAACTATCACAGAGTGATCATATTATCCCCATTTGCTTTCATGCATAGTCTGCCCTCCAAAATAATGCCTACTTTTTATGTATGCTCTTGATGTTTGATTGTGAAGAAAGGGATCCACTGGTCATGTATTCCAAGTTGTTGTTCATCAACACAAGCCTGTCCCTCTGGTGAGCCTTATCACTGAAAATTCATGATCATGTGATTGCACCATGCTGCCATGTACAACTTGCTTCCTTACTCGCCCAAAAGACACCTGCCACTTGTGTATTCCTCTGATGTCAAATTTTGATGAAAGTGAAAGAAAGAGTGGTCAGAGATAAATATTGAAACTTTTTGCTCTCACACTTATATGTACTGTTCTTACTCCAACAACCCATATCAATTATTGTTTCATTATAATTATGTAAATATCCTTTGTTTTCATTCATGGATTCCCCCAAAAAGATAACAACTGATGAACACCTCCAATGTGTGATTGTGAAGAAAGGAAAGAAAGATAGCCATGGTATTGTTTTTCAAATGACTGCTGTCATTCTCTGTCAATCAGCCCCACCTAATTGCTATAATAAAAAATAAATAAATAAATAAATAACAGAAAATAATTGATTTCTGCTGAGAGCACTGTTAACTGTTACCACTGCTGATAGATATAACCTGAAGTTGTGTTAGTATTTGTTATAACAAAGATCCCTGCAAGAAAAATAAATGTTCCTGAAGATGTGAATTTCTGCCGTATTTTAGTGTCTTTAATAAATTACTAGAGCTTACTAGGGAAGCACTTACATTGCTTGCTGTGGGTAACTGATGTCAAGTACTCACTTTATATTCCTGTTACTGTATGAGAGAAGTATAAGCTGTAAGTCATGGAAATGAATAGCATGATGCCTCTTGTTCAAATTATCATTTATTCCTGTGGGCTAATTATTTCACTAGTTTCATTAATATAGTAGTGAAACAAGTACCCTTTGTATGTCTTAACATGGGAAGACCTTTTTTGCTTTCTTTTTAATTTAAAAAAATGGCTTTTTTTTAAATACATCAAACAATACACTAA
The DNA here is from genome assembly GCF_019279795.1 of Protopterus annectens. Classification (NCBI taxonomy): domain Eukaryota; kingdom Metazoa; phylum Chordata; order Ceratodontiformes; family Protopteridae; genus Protopterus; species Protopterus annectens. Next base: position 357,549,902 of record NC_056731.1, on the reverse strand, counting down.
AATATTTGTCTTTAAATCTCTTGTTTTGGCCTTTTTCGTTGATTTTATCACTTTTATTAATTTCACACATTTTGAACAATGCCATGGATACAACACAGTTATGGAAAAGAAAACAAACCATTGTAAATGTTTTCCATTATCTTCATGCATTATACTTACATGTTTTTAAACAATCATCATTCATTCTAACAGTATAGAAATTGCTCAAGACTTGCCTTCCCTTAAATTTCCTTCCTCCTCTTGAGCATTCGTCTGCATGTTTTGTTCCCACAAATTCCATTTATTTCTATCTAATTTTCTATCTCCCTTTTCTAAAAATCACACCTGCAATTGTTTTATCTCCTTTGCAATATTCAATACTTCAGTTACTTTCCATTGAGATTTTGATCTCATTTTTCTGCTACTTTTTGGTGGCAATGCAGGTCTTATATCCTACCTCAAAAGAATAATTTTCTTAGGTACAGCCATTTGCTTCCCCAGAATTTCTGATGAAGTACACTGTAGGGAGTTTTTCAAATCTGTCAGCTCATTACATGCCCCAAAAGCCTGTTCCAAATGACCTCTGTCTTTCCCTTTATGCCTCCACCAATTGTTATTTACCTGAAAAAGCTCATTGATGTCTGCTACGAATATAAAAGTACCTATGCATAGACTTCCTTGCAAAAGTCCTACACCTTCTGGACTTTGCATACTTGAGAGCTGTACAGTTATCCTCTCACTGTTCCTTTGTATACTGCCTTTCCATTCTGTCCTCTCAATTTTCCGAACATCTTCTGATTAATAGTAACCATCCCTTTTTTGTAATAGCAACTTCTTTTCTAGACTGATCTAAAAGCTTAACCAGAAATCATCTTTCAGTTCACACTTCCGTATCCCCATTTCTTTGTTTTATACTCTATTATTAATTCCTGGTTGGGAAGGCAGTCTATAACATGCAGTCCAAACTTCTGCTTGGACTTATCCCACTCTACTTACACCCAAAATGATACTATCTTCTTATTTCTTGAACACTTCGCCCCCTGTTTTATCATCAAACATTTCCAATGTGATTTGTAACCTCTTGCTTGTGTTATGTACATGAACCTTAACTGCATAACTCTAAAATAGCCTGTCAAATCAGGTAGTCCCAAACCATCTTATTCTATGAGATGAAACAATTTATCAAACTTAACACTAATACTTACCTTCTTCCCTTGCAAAGGGAAAAAAACTCAGCTCTTTATTAATTGTAGCCTACAGATTTTCCTATGTTGTTAAAGTAATTTGGGTCCTACTGTTAATAGATTAAGTCTCCAAAATGCGCTTCCTAAATATGAGGCAATCGGATCATTAGTTTCACAGTCTAATGTGAGAGTAACTGATAATGAAACGTACTTACTTCATATTGGTGTATGGGTACATGGATCTGAAGTTCAGTATATTGTTTAATCAAACAAATCCAGCATTTACAAAAGTGACTTGTTGGCTTAAAAAATAAGTCTTTATTTAATAACTTAAGGATACTTCTCATTCAGGAAGGTAAAGAAGGACAAAATGTAATATACTTTTTAATCTGGTACATGTTATTTTCCCTGGGATCATGGCAGAAGATTAACACACTATTGTTTGACACCTAAAAGACTAAATTGTGGCTTATTTTGAGAATGTACTGATTCTAAAATTACTTAACTCTGAGAATGTAAGTAGCATGATACCACTTCATCTGGGGGCAAAGTGCCCTACAAAAACATTGAGTTTAGCAGTGAGTTTCAATCTTCAATATTTGTTTTATTTGCATGTTACTATTTAAATTTTATAGAGTATCAAAGAATTCTGTGCCGATCTTTTGTCATGTAAGCTGTTTTCCCTTTATCCAACGACTGTACAGTAGAAGAGAAGGAGACCAGGATTCACTAAGGGTACCTTCCCCAGTCATCATCCTGTATGAAGCCAAATCTTTTTGTTGAAGTTTGTGTATATATGATAAAAGTCAATATCCAGTCATGTGGGAATATAAGACAATATGTTTGGAAAAGCTACTTTTAAACAGGTTTGCTGAATAAATGCTGATGTAAGTTTCCTGTGAGACATCTAATAGCCATAAAATATTGAAGAACAAAGTCTGTCTCTAGCTAAGAATAAAGTATAACACTCTACTCTCTGAAATAATTTGTTCATTAACTGTAAAGTAAGAAAATTATCTCGCCTAGAGAGACTTTGGACTGGAAGGCAACTAAATCTAGTGGACCACTTAGTAAGAACAGTGGTAAGTTGTGCTGTGTCCTAAAAGAAAGAAATATTTGAATGGAATTGTAAAGTTAGCATTACTTTGAACAAACTGATTACTAAAGATTTATGTGGTGATAACTGTGACAGTATGTGTCTGTCTGTGCATCCATCCATACATACATTATAATTTACATTGAAATCCTCAAAATGTCTGGCGCAATTCCCTAAGCAACGCATATATTCATCTTGTGCATATATTGCTAAACAAATGCCAGCATTCCTTTAGAGTAATATGATTGCCAGGAAGTAGCCAAATGTTATATTTCCCTACTAGGACTATGTCAAAATACTACTGTATGATGTTTATTTTGAAAGATTATACATGGCAAATATCTGTAAAGGTCCCCCTCAAAACTGAGAGGTTGCTAACTGTTGAAAAGTTCCATATCCTTCAGCCTGTATGTCTCCTGGGATGCATTCCCTTCCTTTATGTGATGGAGCTAAGGCTCTTTTTTCAAATATTTTTATGTTTCTCCTTCTCTTGTTTTGTTTACGTACTTCAATTCCAGTCATTATAAAAACATCAGTTGAGTTACAGTGTAGAAAAATTTAGTCATATTTAGGTACATAATGTAGCAAGAGGATTTTTAGTGTTTCAACAAAATTTACAATATAGATCAAGGATCTCATACACAACTAACATTCTGTATACACTATATATAGCAAGTGGTGCAGAAATCAACTTTTTGATTACGATTGTGCCTCATTTTACATACTATCCATTATTGTGACATGAGATTTGTATTAGATACTAACATACAAAATAATGTCTTTTGCCCATTTCAGTTTACATTCACAATAATTTGTCTTTTCTCATCTATCTGTTCTTTTAGAATATGATCCAGAAGAAGACTCCAATATTTTAGAAAATAAGAACACTTAGTTTGGTTATTCGTTAAAAAAGTATGTGTTGATTAACTTTCGAGTTGAAGTTGTTAAGTATTACTGGGATAAAGTAAGCATTGTTCTAAGGCTTTTTTTTTGTTATTAGGATTGTTGAGTATGTAAATGTTTATACTGACATATGTATTTTATCTTAGATTGCACATAGCCATTTATACTATTATGATTGTGTTCACCTGGGCTGTGCCTGAAACTGGCCCACTGCAATCAATGCACTGTTATGAGTGGGTGAATGAGGCAATAAATAAATATTGAAATTTTGTTTAGAGTCTTCCTGGCAGCCTCACTTATCGCTCTTCTCAAGCATTTTCAGTTGTGAGAAATATAACTCAACTGTATCAATTAGTTAAAAAGGTCGCCCATCTAGGTAAAATAAGAATAATAGTGGCAGTGAGGTAAAATGCACATTATGCTATTAAAGTTGAAGAGACAAGTGCTTTCCATTAGCAGTATGATATTTGACTCCTTGTAAATATCTGATTAGTTGAGTAGAGAAATGTAAGAGGTGAAGTGTGAGAATATGCTACATTTACTGGTACATGAATTACTGAATGAAAGCACTATGAATTTATAGTTAGAGGTCATGGTTATGGAATGTGTTATGCTTTGGGAGTTAGATGAAATACGTAGTTTGGGAGACACATGAACTGGAGGGAAGTGATCTCTTCTCTTTTGAGATGCTGTAGTGGTCTTTATGCAAACATTAAGGAGTGGACTAGCTGGGAAGTCGTAACTTACAGGAAGCAGCCTGTTATTCTGTAGGCATATAACAGCGTATTTAACTAGTGGCATTCTTCATCATCCGTGAGGATGCACAGACATCTTTGTATGTAGATTATAGAAATATATAAAAACTGCAGATCGCTAAAGGCTGCTCAACCAAAATTAAGAAAACAAACAAGCCACAAGGGAGAAACATTTATTGACTAATAAAACAGCATAAAAACAGCACAGGCATAGAAACGGGGATAAGCGCTTTCAACTCATAGAGACTTCATCAGATTCTGCATTACTGCCAGCACTCCTCCCCTTTAAAGCAAAGAGTAGCCAATTAAAATTTATCTAGGAAGTCTCCTCCCTTTCATCAAATACTGCATTACCGTCAGTGCTCCTCCCCTTTGAAACAAAAAGCATCCAATTAAAATTTAAATTTCATTTTTTTTTTTTTTTTTTTTTTTTAATCTAGGAAGTCTATTCCCTTTCAACAGTGGCTTCAAAGGAATTATTGCTTTCAATCCAGGGAGCCAATCAGCCTGCAAATAAGCAATCCATCGGCTCTCCAAAACCTCTCTTTTATTATCTAAATCACCACCCTGAAGATTCTCATGTATTAATTCTAATGCCATAAAAATAAACTTGTGTTGTACATTCTATTGAATATGTTTACTCAAAGTAATGGTGTCCTTTCTTAGTTTAATGTCACTGAGGTGACACAGAATTGTATCTTTGAACTGCCGATTAGTCTTACCAACATAAAATCCATTACAGAGGGTCCAAGTAGCTACATAAATAATGTTTTTGGTGTTACAATCCATTATTATAGAGAGATGAGTTCACTGCAGGTGGTATAGTGGAGCAGAAGATTAGAGAACGCTCTGGAGGAGCCAGGTGTCTATAAGTCCAGTCATGCCTCTGACTTGAAGTGTATACGTGTGGAATGAAGATGATGAGAGGCAGTGTCTGTTATTCTTTTCCCTTACTTAGACACCAGCTTGAAATCACTTTTTCATAACTTAAAAGAATGTAACAACAAATAAGTAAGTAAATAATAAAACCACGTGTTCTTCGGTGTTTGCTGTGTATAAGACAAGAAACTTATTGGCATGTATTTAATTAGTAAGTGGTACATGACATTGGCAATTCCATGAGCATCCTTTGAGATATAAAAAAGATTCTGTTAAAAGTAGAAATTAGGACAGCTGGAGTAATATATTGGTATGTGGCTGTTCCCTGGAAGGACGGATAATGTTTACATTTCTAGAGATTTTCAGTAGTACAAAGAAGTAGGAATGAGGAGCATGAACAAGTAGTACATTAATTCCACGTCCCAGAACATTACTAATAAATGTTGATACAAGTAAAGATGCAATATTTTATGCAGCAACATAATGTTGAAGTATTATTACACAAATCTCAAAAAAAGCTTTTGATAGCCATTTTGCATACTTGGGTACTTTACACATTCCCATTGACATGAGTCAGCTATGCCTTTCAGCTGTCCCTGATTTTGACCAAGTTCCTGTTCATATTCAACATTCTGTAATGTTATGTTCTTCATGAAATTAGTGATTTTGAAACACAGCTGTGAGAACTGGCCCAGCTGTATGACACAGAGGGATGATTCCTTGACTGTGACTCAGATCACATGATTTCAAGTAGTGGTTCAGACACTGAAAAAAACTATGTGGGAATCACTTAGCTTTGTGCTGGTTTGCTGATCATGGAGACAGCAAATGATGGTTCCCTGGTCAACTAATTTGCCACCATGCAAGCTGAGGCTTGCAGGTCACAGAGGCTGTACACAAGCATGGCATGGGCTTGGCTGTCCCAAGACGCTGAAGGCAACCCTTGTAGATGCATCAGTGGGCGCACATACATTTTGGTGGAGGTCTTATGATTCCTGTGCTGTAATGCAGGTGCAGAGCACGAGGCAAGGCTAGGAACTTGTGCAAGAAAAGTCCTGATGGCTGCTCAAATCAAATGCAAGCTTCTGTGATCAGCTCACACCTCTAAGGAAGTAAATGGGCCAGAAACAACTCTTGCCCTTTGAGGAGTGAATACTCCAAACAGCTTACAGAGAGGGTCGAAGGGTTACCAGGCAACCCTCCCCCCAGTGACCGCTAATATGTTTAATAACTTCAGATGTAATGTTAGCACACTGCATGTGCTTTAGGAAATTCATATTAATACCAGTCTTTTTATCAACATTATTACTGAATGCTGCAGTGTAAATAGATGATATCATTTTATACCATTTTACTGGATTGCTTTTGGCTTTGTTCCTGATTTAGAAGGAAGATATTGAGAGGTACAGAGTTTTTAATTTAACTGGGTCATACCTAATGTACATTCCCTTTAAAATGCGTTGAGTATTTCAGAAATTTAGTATGTGTAATCATTACTGTATGAATTTTGAAAGAGTGGCAAAGCCGCATATTAAGCTAAGGATCATACATATATATATATATATATATATATATATATATATATATATATATGTATATATATATATATATATATATATATATCTATATACATACATATCTGGGTCTACTGAAAAAGAACAAATGATGCAAATATAGAAGTTCATAAAATCTACGACAAAAGGTTGACTTTTCAAAAGCCAACACGCTGCTATGCATGCAACAAACAAACATCTCGACACAGGCAAAACAAAGTAAAAAAACAAAAAAAAAAAAGGAGAGAGAGAGTAAAACATTGTCTTTTGTATGGGGCCACACCCACATCCCTTGTTAATACTAACTCTGAGATCGCACATCCCCTGGGGAAAGGGAATATTCCTCTACCTAAGGATTGTTGATCTCAGACACCTGTCAATCATCTGCGTAGTCGACTAAATTTTGTCATCTAAACAGATGTAGACCAAACTTCCTTCTTCGTGCTTTCAATTCCTTCTATTTTAGGTCTTTTTCTTCAACCCTACTCTGTTTTCAACCTAATACTCAGCTGCTCACTGAAGACAAAATCATAGGTGATGCTGCTTTTATATAGTTTTATATCTGCCTTATGAAATATGTTTATCATCTTTCTTCACTTGAAGCAGTAATTGTATCTGTCCCTTATCATGCAGTCTGCATTCTCCCATTAATATGCAGAATTTTCAAAATTGCATTGTTTAACGTTTGTACACTACATATAAAGTTGTAAAAAATTTTTCTAGACTGCATAAACTTGTACAAAATGTTTTTCAACACTGTGTATAAATCTACATTATCTAAGTATTACTTGGAGCTTTTCTCCCTGGGCCTCGACTGAAAGGGGGCCTTTGTACCCATTCGGACTTTCCTCATTAACAAATCAAATACATAAATAAATCATTTATACACTAGTATATGATTTGACAGTAAATAATAAAAATAACGAGTAAAGGGAATAAGGGAGATATAACCATCACCCATTCTCCACCATTTTGTCTATTTCCTCCCACCCATCCATGGAATGTATAGCAGCATTTCCTCATCATGATGGGATAAAATTGGAGATTATGTTATAAGAAGTCCATTACAAGATGAACCATAACTTCTGTGGGTGTTATTGGGCTGATATACTGACTCTTATAATTACTATCTGAGGAAGGTTGTGGACAGGTCACTTTATACAGCAAGACTAAGGCTAAATACGGCGTCCCAAAATGAATGGCATACTTAATTAAAAAGGGTGCCGAGTGACAAGAACTGAACTGTATGACACTATTTGACTTCATCTACTAATTAGTCATGGTAACACAGGGGCATGCTATAGTCAATAATTATATATTACCCCCAATAAGAATAACTGGGATCATACCATAGATAATTTAGGGGGACCTATACATGGGATAAAAAGGAAGCACTACATCCACCTACAATCCCCTTGAGTCCCCATTTCCCTATAGGTTCTTTCTGACTCAGTTACACAGCAATCCCTTACACTATTCTAGCATGTCGAAGGGTCAATTACTGGTGTCCTCTCCCGTTCAGCTGGTGAATCTGGGAATCTTGAGGCAATGTTACAACTGCCTCATATACACAGACAACCCTCTCCTCCTCCCAACAAATACAAATATATGATATAGCCAAACTGGAGGCTGAGCTCCCTCGACTCAATACTGGCAAAACCAGTCAGGAGGAGAAGGTAACCACACACACCACAAACCCAGTCTCACATAGACCTATCACAACTACAAACCAAACACACAAACACACAAAAACATACTCAGAGGCTCTATTTAAAAATCTATCAAAACAACAGAGGCCTCCAAAGCAGACATCCAAGCAACCTCTACCTCAAAACATAGCACATGCAACACATAGTTCACAAAGTCAGTGTGCCAAACAGTCACAGCCCTTAAGGCCAAACAACATGCCTGACACACTTATAATAGGTGACTCCATAATCAGACACACTGATGTCCCGCTCACCAGACTAAACAAGGAAAAGGTTACAGTAAGCTGCCTGTCAGGCGCTAGAATCTGCCACATAACACAAGCACTTAGGTCACTCCAAAGCAAGTACAAATATGACTCAGTCATTGTCCATGCCAGTGTGAATGACCTGAGACGTACCTCCCTGGACTACATGAAAAGAGACATAGAGGAGCTCTCTGATTATGTAGCCCAGGCCGGTATGACCCTGACCCTGAGCAGCATCTTACCCTCACCAAGAATGATGCCACAGTACAAAGACAAAATTATCAGCTTTAACAATTGGCTCAATTACTGGTGTCATTCTAAGGGGATCCAATGTCTGTCTGCTTGGGATGACATGCTTGACAAGCCACACTGCTTCGCAAGGGACGGCTTGCACCTGTCACCCCTGGGCTTCCGGATATTGGCCAAGGCTCTTGCCACCCCCATAGTGCCTTTTTTAGGCAAGGCTCAAAAGACAAACCCACCTCCCTAGAAAACACAAGTGGAAAAAAACTAAGGGTAATGCTGCTCAACGCCAGAAGTCTAAACCTCAAGATTCACGGTCTCAAAGCCCTCCTCAGTATGGAGAACATCAATGTCTGCGTAGTGTCTGAAACCTGGTTCAAGGCTCCTGAGAGCACCCCAGCACTACCAGGTTATACCTCATATCATGCTGTTCGGCCTCAGAACTTGGACCGAACCACAAAAGGAGGGGGAGTATCCATATTCATCAAAGATACCCACACCTCCAGGTTAGTGGCAACGCACGAAGCATCAGAGACCATCCAAGTGCAACTAACCATAGGCAAAACTGCCCTATAGTTTGTAGCATGCTACAGGCCACCCTCTCAAACTCAGGAACCCCACTCAGCCTTCCTGAAGACACTGGAGAGTATGAATGTCTCCCCAAGTACCATCATATTGGGAGACTTCAACTACCAAAACATAGACTGGGAGCATTACTCAAGCCCGAACACCCTAGCCCAAAGTTTCCTAGAATTCATAAACTCAAATGCGATGGAACAACTAGTCACCACTCCCACAAGAGGAGATAATATACTAGACCTGATCATCACAAACATGGGGACACAATGCTCCACACCGGAAGTATACCCCTCATTGGTGAGATCAGACCATGAATTAATCTCACTGGAAATCCACATCCCGCCCCCACCCCCAGCACAAAAGACAACAGTGAAGAATTTCTCAAAAGCTGACTTCACACTTCTTAAGACTGAAGTGGTATCCTTCAAGGCTGAATCCTTTATAAATGCTTTCTACGGACACCTTCAAGAATGCATGGATCATGCAATCCCAAATGAAACCAAGACCCATTCCCCCAAAGGCAGGCATCCTGTCTGGTGGACCCCAGCCATTAACAAGCTTTACAACAGGAGGAGGAAGCTACTACATGACAGAGCAAAATCCCCAAAAGGGAAGGCATCTCTGATCAGTACTAGCAAAAAACTACGATCACTCATAAAATCATCCAAGGCCAACTTTGAGAGAAAAATTGCAAAAGACACTAAAGACAATCACAAGGCCTACTTTAGTTATGTTAGAAACCTGGGTGGAAACTCCCAGGTATGCTCAGAGTTAGTCCAAAATGACAAAAAATACACTGAACCCACAGACATTGCCAACATACTGGCAGACAGGTTCAGTGCAAATCCCCCCCCCAAAAGGAGAAATATCTATCCCAGCAGAGTGTAGCCTCCCTGACATCTCAGACGCCCAGGTGAGAGCCGCCCTCTCCAAAGCTAAAAACACAGCATCAATGGGACCAGACAGTGTCCCTGGTTGCGTGCTACATGAACTCCAAGAGGAACTAAACCCGCACATAAAGCTGCTGTTTAATCTTAGCCTTACTACAGGATACATACCCAAAACATGGCGTACAGCAACAGTGGTCCCACTCCACAAAGGAGGTGCTTCTATGGACCCTGGAAATTACCACCCCATAAGCTTGGCGAGCCTGGTCTGCAAAGCTATGGAGAGGATCATTATGGAACTCATAAACAAAGACATTGGGGACCTACAGATACTGGATCCTACCCAATTCGGCTTTGTCAAGGGCAGATCCTGCCTTTTGAACCTGGTCGACTTTTTTGAAACAGTCACTAAGGTCATTGATGAGGGTAAGGCAGTTCACACAGCCTACCTTGATCTTGCAAAAGCCTTCGACACAATACCCCACTCGGGCATCATAGACAAGCTCACCAGCTTAAATGTAAACCCATATATCATAAGATGGGTTGCAAACTGGCTCAAGGACAGAACCCACAAGGTCAGAATTGCCGGAGCCATGTCAGACTCTAAGCCAGTCACAAGCGGTGTCCCACAGGGCTCGGTCCTGGGACCCCTCTTGTTCGGCATTTATTTTTCTGAGGTGCAAGCAAACATAGGAGGATTGTGGCTGACAAAGTTCGCAGATGACTGCAAACTGGGCACCATAATTGATACTCCAGCGGACACAAGCATCCTTCAGAAAGGTCTCATAGAAACGGATAACTGGTGCCAGAGCCATGGCCTTAAACTGAATGCCAAAAAATGTATAGTCATACCCTTTGGGAAAAACAAAGTACCATAAATTACCACATAGGTGGTAATCCATTAACGGAAGAAGTAATCAGGGACCTAGGGACCCAAGTTGACAGTAACCTCTCATTTGACACTCACATTGCCAAGGTGGTTAGGAAGACCTTCTATATTACCCACCTTATCATGAAAGGATTCACATCTAGATCAAGAGAGGTCATTGTTCCCCTATACTCTTCCCTTATCAGGCCCATAATTGAGTACAATGCCCCATTTGGGATGTACCTTACCCGACACTTGCAGCAGTTAGAAAGACCCCAAAAGTACCTCACCAAGAGGATCAAGGGTCTCAAGCATATGTTATATGCTGCCCGGCTGAAGAAACTCCAGCTCTATTCAGTCGCGTACCGCCTACTCAGAGGAGATCTATGCCTGACGTACAAGGCCATGTCCAATCCGGAATTAATGGACATGCTCCACCTCAGAAAATCCAAATCCACCAGAGTCATGAGAGCGAGAGATTTGAACCTCAACACAGAAATAAATAGGACGTGCTGGAGGGACAGATTCATAACCCAGAGGCTCCCTACACTCTGGAACAGAATCCCAGTCCATGTTAGGCAGAGCCCCTCACTGACTGTCTTCAAGAGAAATCTTGACGAGTGGATGGGAGATCGTAGGTTTACCCCGGGGGTCATCTCTGTGTCACTACTAGACAGAGGCACAGTAAACTAAACCCTAAATGGGCATAGTATTCTCATTCAAAGGGGTGGTGAAAGCCACACACACACTGGCTAGGCTTATAAATGCCCTAGGGCAGATAGCCTAGTATGAACCTATGAACCTATGGATAAAGCATTTAGGAGCTGCCTGTGTCCATTAGTAATACACTGTGCAGTCCTGGGATAAATTTTCTGTTTTGCATCCATAGACCCAGATTGTGCTTGAATATGGACAGGGATGTATTTTATTTTATGTGGATGGGTAATCTGTTCGACAGCAGTGGTATCTTCTGCAAAATATACCTATCCATGCAAACTGTTCTGTTGATGTTGCATAGGTTTAGATCCCTAGACTGAGTACTTCTGATGATGTTTGACTTGCTGGTGTACAGTCAGTAACGGGTTGCTGGATGACTTGCATGTTAGGCACAGGTCACCTCTTAGCAGTTTGTAGAATACCAAGTAATAGTGACAGTGCTTTGAGTTGGTCCATGTTTAGGCCTTGTAGATATCTCTGTGGGCGTTCCGGTTGGTACATGTGTCTGGACGGATTCACTTTTTAATCTCAAAATACCGAAAGGTCAGATTTCAGTATCTCAAGACCATAAAGTCGAATCTTCAAAATAGTGAAAGTGCATAATTGTGAATCCAACTAACTCGAATTTGCAGTTATGGCTTTACATTACGTGACGTGTAGTGTATTGTGTGGGTGGTTTCTGGTGTAGTTTGTGGATTTAGGTGGAATTTAAGGTAAGTGAGTGTTTTGTAAGGGTTTTGGCTAGGTGTTTGAGTGTATCTAAGTATGTTTGTAAGTTGCACATGTAGGTTAGGGTAGGCAGGTAAATGTATGAGTGTTTAAGTGTTGGATGTGGTGGTGTTTGTATATATGTGTGTGCGTGTGATTGTGTGTGTGTGTGTGTGTGTGTGTGTGTGTGTGCGAGGGACTGTAGAATGTCTGGGTGTGAGTTTACTGTCTTTTTCTGTTTGTGCGATCTCAGAGTTGGTATATATAAGTAGAGCGGGTTGTGGGGGGCACAGGGGGGCTTTCCCCCTGCTTATATGTAGTGTAGGTTTGTAAATGTGTGGTTATGTTTGTTTGTGTTTTCTTTGTAGTGTGAGTATTGTGGTGTATGTGTGGTGTGGTGTATTGTTTGTGTTCGCAATTTGAAGTTTCGCGATTTTGGGTTGTCTGTGTTTTGTGGATTCGACTTTATGGTCTCTGTACTGAAATTTGACCTTTCAGTATTTCGAGATTATAAAGTGAATCCATCTGGACAGATATATGCCAAAGGGGGCATTATATTCAGTGACTGGCCTAAAGAAGGCTAAGTAAAGAGGGGCAGTGACATCTGTACATCCAGACACAATCCCTTTGTTTATAAGCTGTGCCATATAGAAGGGCTTTCTTACAACAATGTACCCGTATTGATCAAAAGTCAGATCACAATCCACATAAGTTCCAAAATCCTGAATGAGTGGGTCATCTTTTAGGGGCACATTGTTAATGTGTTACTTCTGTGGGATAGATGATCTCCAGAGGATACAATAATGCATTTTTTGACATTTCAGTTCATGATCTTGGCACTAGTTATTTATTTGGGACAAAGCTGCTGCAGGAAGGCTAAGTCATTTGGGGATTTAATCACTGCTGCTAGATGGCAGTCATCTGCAGACGTAGTTAGCCAGAGCCCATTGGTATTGCTTTTACTTGTGAAAAGTAGATGCCAAATAGGAGGGGTCTCAGCACAGTGCCCTAGGGAAACTCCACTGGCGTCTGGGGATTTTCTGGAGGCAACTTCACCTATTTTGATTTACTCCATCCTATGTGTGAGCCAGTTGGCTATCTAGTGGTAGACAAAGTTTTTTTTCCCAGTTTATCTTTTCTATTGTGCCTGAATGAGGAATTGTGTCAAAAGCTTTGGACAGGTCGAGGTATGAGGTATGCACTTTTTTTGCCTTCATCCATTGTTTTGGCAACCTTCTCAAAGAAATCCACCCAGTTGAGTAAGCCTGACCTGGCCTTGATGAATAAGCTGAGGCAGGTACAGTGTTTGGAGGTTCCCTATGCCTTGATTGACTAGTTGCATAAGTGTTTCCATATTTTTGCATATGAGATTGGTCAGACGTGTGGGTCTTTATTTGCCTGGGTCTGTGGAAGGTCCTCCCTTATGCATGGGGAATGACTGTAGCTGTTCCCCATTTGCTTGGTACAAAATCTGTATGGAAGCTGAGATTGAGTGCTGCTATGGTTGTGGCTAACTTGTGTTTCAAGCTAGTTAAAATGCATCCAGGGATATTGTCAGAACATTTTGATGCAGTATTTTTAACTTTTTTTAAACAGCTTTATTGAAAGCAATATAATGAACAGGTCTTTTGAAATAAATTGAATAAGTTAAAATTTTAAAATACAATATTTAAAAAAGAAAAAAATAACGCAATAACTATAATAGAACAATATTAGTTTGGCAGAAGAAAATGAAAACATAGAATAAAAGATTTAAAGAAAAAGAAAAGATTACTGCATTAATCATTTATCCAGTTCTTTAACCAATAATTCATTTACATTTTCCCATTTGTAATATAATTTTGTATTCCATGTAGATTTAGATTTGATAGTTAACATTTCTAACTTAGATATTTCTAAGAGAAGACCTTTAAACTCTTTAAATGAGGGAACTGATGAGGAATTCCAATTTCTTGTAATTACTTTCCTGGCAATGGAAAGTATAGACCAGATTAAAGAATATGTGTTTTATTTATACAGTATGGGGCAGGTTTAATGGATAATACAAGTGACTTTGTAAGCATAAAATTGACTGTAAAAAATTGCCTATAAAAAGTGTTAACTTCCTCCCAAAATGTCATAAAATATATGATTCCTATCAGCATTTGTTACTGCATTACATCTCCAGAAAACAACATCTTGTTTAGTTATCTTACTCATTTTCTGAGGTGTGATGAAAGATTTATGTAAAAATCTCCATGTGAAGATTCTCCATTTAATGGAGGAAGTGGTTTTGCTGGCTGACTGAAGAAAATTAACTTTGTCTTTTTCTGAGGGAATAAAACTATTGATTGCTGCAAATTAATTCCAATAGTTATCTGAATATACATCTAGATCTTGTTTAATTGCTTTATAAATATATGATATACTATTTGTAACTGGTAAAGTATTATAAGTGTATAAAATCAAACATTGAATAAGTTTGGGTATTGAATTTTTAACATTTGAAGGGATAAAAATTAGCTTATCTAGAATATTGTTTCTGAACTCTTGCAAATCTGACCAAAATAGAGAATTAAGGTTATATTCATCTATAAGAGCATTAATAGATTTTGCCTCATTCTTATTTAACATTTGATGCCAAAACATCAGTTGTTTTTGTTTAAATAACAACATTTTAGAATGATCTGCCGATAGAATTATACCTTGTGTATAGGCAATAGAGAAAATGAGGAACAGCCAATTTTCAAAGATTCTATACCTAAATCTAAAGTGTTTAAAGGCCCTTAGAATTAAAGTTATATAAGTAGATTTAAACATTTGAATGGAATAATTGGAAAAATAATGTCTCATATTCCATATAAATGAATTATTTATTAACTGTAGTAGAAGTTTGTTATTTTCATTTTTGGTATTTTGGGATAAATTTAACATAATTTCCTTCCATTTTGCAAAATACTCTCCATCTATTAGATAAACAATTGTTTTAATTGACGAAATTGAATAAAGTTCTATATTTGGTGTGTGTATATATATATATATATATATATATATATATATATATATATATATGATAGGACAATGCAATTCTAGGCTTTATCGGATGCCATAAAAAATTCTTAATTGGTGTGTTAAATTTTTTAATAAAAGAGCCTGTAGGGGGAATATAAATAGATTGTATTATGTATAATATATATGGAAGCAAGATCATCTTTATAATGGGAAGTTTTTCACCCATTGTAAATAAAATCTTGCTCCACTTACTAATTAGAGTTTCTATGGTGGTTATACTTTTACTATAATTTAAGTGTAAGATATCTTTAATATCGGTTGCTATAATTATACCTAAATATGTTATTTGTTGGGGCTGAGGGGTATATTTTTATATTGGTCTTGTATATTATAACTTTTAGAACCAATTAGAAGAATCTGTGTTATAGAATTATTAAAATTAAGACCAGAACTTTTTTGAAATGTAACCATATTTTTAAACAATTCTTGTAAGGTAGGGTTAGTACCACCAAGAGTGATTAATACATCATCAGCAAACATTTGGATTTTTGATGTTTCATTATAATTTAACCTATATCCTTATATATTATTGTTATCCCTTATTAGGTTAGCCCAAGGTGCCATAATTAATGTGAATAAAAGTGGAGATAGAGGGCAACCTTGTCTGGTTGCTTTTACAATGGGTATGTTCTGGGATATACATGTACCTATTTTTATGTAGGCTTGACTTTCATTATATAATTGATTATGAGGTTAATAAAGCTATTAGAAAAGTTTAAGTCCTTCAGTAAGATAAAAAGATAATTCCAATTAACTGAGTCGAAGGCACAGTTAATATCTAAACTAACGAGTCAAATTATTCTTTAAGGCTTTTACTGATTCAATTAAAGTTATTGTTCTTTTGATGTTATCATAAGAAGTTATATTAATTATAAAACCTGTTTGATCCATATCTACCAGGGATGGTAAAAAAAAAAAAAAAAATTAAGTCTACCAGCATAAATAGACATGAACATTTTATAGTCTGTATTTAATAATGAAATGGGTCTATATGAAGCACATTTTACAGGATCTTTATCAGACTTTAGTATGGGGGAAATAAATATGTATTTCCAAGAGGGAGGTATAATGTTGTTATTTTGAGCTATATTGAATACTGTATGTAGTAGACGTAAAGCTTTAGCTGGCAAAACCTTATAGATTTCAGAAATGATGCCATCGTTTCCAGGAGCTTTATTTTACTTAAGTTTGGTTATTTGATTTTTTACTTCTTTAAAAGATAATTGTTTATCTATTAATTTTATTTGTACTTCAGATAGTCTGTCCTTTATATCATTATGTATAAAAGATTGATTTTTTTTGTACTATTAATGTTATCATTGGCTTGGTTTAATTTAAAAAAAAATTCTCTAAACTCAATATATTTGGTAAATCAGATGCCATTTTTTTGTTGAAGAATAGATTTCTTTAATATAGTGAAGTTTAATCTTTTAGTTTTGTTAGCTAGTATATTCATGGATATAGAATTTATGGAAAAAGTTATAAATTTATATTTTTCAAGATTTATCATAACTTTATGGTTTAAAATGTCCATGGATTTATTGTTTACTGTATTTATTTCATTCATTCTGTCTTTCTTATCTGGATTCTTTGAAGCATCAAGCCTTAAAGTATCTAACTTTGTTTGTATATCTTGAAGGTCTTTATCCCATGAAATTCTTTTCTTTTTATACCAATCAATAATTTTACCATATGGGTAGGCTTTTAGAGCATCCCAAATGTATATTTCTGAAGTTCTGTGTGTACTATTAAGTTCAATAAAATTGTGTACTTTTGTAGTGAAGAAATCAGTAAAATCTTTCAGTTTAATTATATAGGCTGGTATTCTTTTAATTTGAACATTAAATGTGGAATTTAGTATAAAACCAAATGTTATGGAATTATGGTCCGAAAGAGGCCAGGAAATCACTTTTGAGTTTGATAAGAAATCAGTTAAGTTATTGGAAATGAATACCCTATCTATTCTTGAATATGAATTATGCCTATGTGAGCAGAATGAATAAAACAGTGACTTAGGGTCAGAAAAGTTATTAATATCTTTCATCATGTATGAATCTGAGAATTCATTCAATAATTTAGCTATAGTTGGAATTTTCATTTTACCACTGGTACTAGAGTCTTTTATGTCAGAAATATAGTTAAAATCCACAGCAAGAATAATACTACTACCCTTAGAAAACTGAACTATATGTTCTATATGTTGTTTCACTGTTGTAGGTCCAATGCCAGGAATCTAATACATATCTATTAATGTCAAAATGTTCTTATTAAATTCTATAATAACTGAAGATAGCATCCCCTTGTTATCTTTGTAGGTGTCAATTTATTTAGGCATAGGTAATGTATTTTTCCATAGTATTGCCACCCCCTTTTTTGTGTATGTTCTGAGCTAATCAAACATTTATAATATTTTGATTCTAATTTTGTGACATATTCAGTTAGTAAACAAGTTTCTTGGAAAAATATTAACTGAGTATTATGCAATTTAAGATAATTGTTCAAAGATCTTCTCTTGGGCGGCCACGGTGGTGCAGTGGTTAGCATTGCCGCCTCACAGCAAGAGGTTCTCCGGTTCGATCCTCGGCTGGGGTGCCTTCTGTGCGGAGTCTGCATGTCCTCCCTGTGGTCGCGTGGGTTTCCTCCGGGTGCTCCGGTTTCCTCCCACATCCCAAAGACATGCTGCAGGTGGATTGGACACTCTAAATTGGCCCTAGGTGTGCGTGTGAGTGTGCCTTCTGTGGAAGGTTGGGCGCCGGGCTGGCAACTCGACACCGTAAAACTCCACTGCCATTCAATGTGCAGACAAGGTGATCCGCTGTGGCGACCCCTAACTGGGAAAAGCCGAAAGAAGAAGAAGAAGTTCAAAGATCTTCTCTTATTAGGATTGTTTAATCCATTGATGTTTAATGATATACACTTTAATGATGTCATGAAACATTAATGTTCTGAATATCTGTTGTTGAATAACAATTTTTCCCATTTTTTTATAAGTGAATAGAAATTGACTATTAGGAATACAATTATAATTTACACATAAAACATGAAAAACATTTATCCAGTGAAATGTGTTCACCAAATTTTACACAATTGAATTTGATATAAACATATTAATAACTGTTAAAAGAAACTTATAACATTCATTAATAACATAGACTCTTTCAAAAACCCCACTGGAGTTAAAAACTCCTAATTTGAGTGACATCTGTCACCCAAATTGGCCATCAGGCTAGCAACAGCATTCATCTCTTCCCTGTCTAAATATATATATTGTTGCATAATTTCACAAACATCCATTAGAATTGTATGTACAGTTCAAGAAACAAATTAAAGTAAATAAGATGTAACTGTTTCATTTTAACTTTTGTCATATGAATTCAACACATCATAAATACCAGACATTAATTATATAGTAATGCAAAAATCATAACTAATTTATATGTAATGGACTGTTATAATAATCAGTAACTAGACTAATCCCCTGTCTATTTATGTATTGTAAAAAACAAAACAAAAACTGCAATGAAGTTATAAATAAATAAGCAGAATTCGCTGAGAAAAAACACCTTTATAAAGCAACAAACAGCAAAGCTTTCAGGTATAACCCCCTTCTCAATGCTAATATTGTACCAATATCTAACAACATTATTTTCCCATCTCCATGTATCTTTAAGACCTTTAGTAATCTGAGAGAACTTCTAGATTTGTTAGAATATATCAGAATACTAGTTTATATGATAAACATCTGCATCTGAGACCATACTGTATGTAGCAAACTATAGACATATAGAATATATTATGTTTCAGTCATTTATTTATTTATTTTCTATCTGTAATAGAATTATTTTTATTTCTGATTTTTGTGTCTTGTAAAAAACTATTAACTTCTGCTTAGGTGTCATAAAAAGCTTTGTATATATTAATTTCCTTTCTTTTTCCTTTCTTCTTTCATAAATACTTTAATGGTGTTAGTATATATGCCTTATGTTTGTTGTACTAATCAAAAGAGGCTTAAATTCCATATAATAGAATTATAAATATAAGTGTAGAAACATAGGGGTATAAATGTATCAAAATGTTCTGCTTATGCACACTCATAAATGCTCTTTGCTAACTATATATATATACGTAAATTGCTTTTCTTTATTATTGCAAATGTCTAGTCTTTTTCACTTCCGTCTAGAAATTTCTTGTTCAATAGATAATATTGCCTACATATTGTATTAGATGCTTATTTTCTGTAATGTGTTATCCTAATGTAACTGGAGCTTTTCTCCCCGGGCCTCCGCTGTAAATGGACCTTGTCCAGTCGGACCTTCCCGGTAAACAAAATTAAAATAAAATAAATAAAATAAAATAATTTTAATATAACAATTATATTATACTGGTTACTTAGCTGCAGTTCATTCATTTGACCTGTAGATGGCATCAGAGACCATCTAATCAAGCTGTTATCCAGCTCTGTGAGAGTTCTCAGCACAAAGTTTAGACCACAAATAGCTTCATGGAAACTACACTTTTTTCTTGCTTTCTGTTTTGGCAGTCGCAGTACAAACAGGCAGCAGAGTCATTCAGCAGTTCGGATGCACGAGACCAAGGAAGGAAAACTTTTGCAGCTATTTTCTTCTTCCCTTTTTTTTTTTTTTTCTTTTTTTGATTTTGTAAGCTACAGACTATCTCACGGCAGGACCAAGAAACACAAAGCAGATAAAACAAAAAGGCAACAGAAGGGAAAAAAGCCAACATGAAACAGCGCAAAGCCGAGAAACCCCATCTCTCAAACCCAGCAAACCATTAGACCATCACAGAAACACCAATCCACACCAAACCCTTCACTTTGACAATACTGCTATATATACTATACGCTTGTCATACCAATCAATATAAAACTTACACAACTACAATAGAATTATGAAGACAAGTGTACAAAATGTAAGGGTTTAAGTGTGTGGAAAGTGCTTTGATTATGGATATTCATAAATGTTTAAATATAGTAGACACCAAGCTATATATGGCATTAGAAACTGTCTATTCTAACTGTTATTCAGCTTTTACGAAGCTTCTCAGCACAAGGTTCAGACTATAAATGTTTCCATGGAAATGACACTTTTTTCTTGCTCTCCATTGTAGCAGCTGCAATGCGATGACAAACCAAGGTTGTTTAACAGATCAGATGAATGAGCTTGTGGAGGGAAGACATTTACAGCTTTTTACTGAGAAAACTATTGATTAGCTCGTGGGAAACCAGGAAACATAAAAAGAACAATAAGACAGACATAAGGGAGGAAGAAAAGTAATATAAAACATTAAAGGGCCAACAAACTCCATCTCCTAAACCCAGTAAACCACTAGACCACCATGAACATATCATTCTATACAAAATCCTCCATTCCTTCACAACCAACAGCAAAGAGGAAAATAGAAAGAAAAACAAAAGAAATAAATTAAAACCTCTCAATAAATATTTACATTTCTAAAATACTATCAAATGAATTACTTCAAAACATATCAGGTCACTGAAAGGGAGAAAAGATAAACTTTTCACATGTCTATTACCAGAAATCACACCACATTCCAACAGCAGAACAGGAGATGAGAAACATAGTTATTAAAGCAACAATATGGCAACAATATCTGTGAACAGTCTCTCTTCACAGAGAGGCAGGGAAATAAAACAACAAACAGTTAAAAACAAATTAAATAGATTCTGTTGTAACAAAGACTCTCATTTTCTCATCTATAAGTCTCCGTATCTACTATAGTTACCCAAAATACCATAAATTTTAGTCCCAAACATATGGAGCATTTATTATAACAGACAACAACCACTATATAAAGATAATAAATTAATAAATAAATAGCTTTTACTTGTTATAGAAATTGAACTAGAATAAACTAAAGTTAATAATAAACTATAAAATACCATTAAAACAACTATGTGCCATAACAAAAACGTTTAAACAACAAAGACTCACCTGTTGAACCATTTCCACTTCCACAACTTCTGGGTTAGTTTTTAAGACTTGAGTAAGAAAAAAGCCATAGTAAAATAGCTTAATAAGTCACTTATTTTTGAGCTTTTTATGTTCAGTGGTCTTCCAGG
This sequence comes from Protopterus annectens, assembly GCF_019279795.1. Classification (NCBI taxonomy): domain Eukaryota; kingdom Metazoa; phylum Chordata; order Ceratodontiformes; family Protopteridae; genus Protopterus; species Protopterus annectens. Next base: position 357,528,446 of record NC_056731.1, on the reverse strand, counting down.
AATTATCAGCATTTCTTTTAAAGCTGGCATTTGCCCACTCCATATCCTCTATTTTATCAAGCAGTTTTCTTGTTTTGACAAAGCTAATGGCAGAGTCTGTCATCAAATATTTTTGGAGCATCTTGAAGAAATATTTTTAATCTGGCAGGAAATAATAGGTGTGCCTTTATTTGGACTTTCTTTAGTTCTTTTAGCATTGGCTAAAAAAGCTTTCTTTTGGCAATTCATAGGTAGGTACTAGGCTATCTGCCCAGGGGCATTTATAATCTTAGCCAGAGTGTGTTGTCTATCGCTGCCCCATTGATTAATTAACTGAGCCTCTGTCAAGCAGAGCCAATGAAGTGATCCCAGGGCTATATTTTCTGTTACCCATCCACTCATCAAGGTTTCTCTTGAAGAGTGTTAGTGAGGGGCTCTGCCTAATATAGATAAGAATTTTATTCCAAAGCATGGGGAGTTTCTGTGACAAGAATCTATCCCTCCAGCATGTTCTATTTATTGTTGTGGCAAGGTTTAGCTCACTAGAGCGCATGGCTCGCAGTGACTTGGATTTCTTTAGGTGGAGCATGTCCATCAATTCTGAGTTGGACATGGCTTTGTAAGTCAGGCTGAAATCACCTCTGAGTAAGCAATATGCCACTGAGTATAGCCGGAGTTTTTTCAGTCGGTCTGCATAGGACATATGTTTGAGGCCAGTAATCCTCTTGGTGGGGTACTTTTGTGGTCTTTCTAGCTGTTGGAAGTGTCTTGTGAGGTACATCTCAAATGGGGCATTGTACTCTATGATGGGTCTGATGATTGACAATTAGAGGGGCACTATAACCTCTTTATTTCTAGATGCGAACCCTTTAGTAATTAGAAGATTACATTGATTACAGAAGATGAGTAATCATTATCAAAGCTTGTGACATTTTCTTTATATTTGATAGGAGATTTAGCCTAAGCAGTCTTTAACACTATCTCCTTGTCATGAGAAGATAAAAACTTCACTATAACAGATTTAGTAAAATTAGATTTACCTTTTTTGCAGTAGCCAAGGACCTGTGTGCTCTTTCTATCCCATATGAGAGAGCTTTAGGAATCTGTAATACATCAGGGAGCCAAGATGTTAAGAATTTTTCCATATTACCTTCTTCAACATTATCAGGCAAACCAAAAAGTCTGATATTATTTTTTCTTGATCTGTTCTCTAGATCATCAATTTTTGTTTGTAAAAGAGTATTTTGTTTTTAAAGAAAGTCTGTATTGTGCTCACCTTCCTGAATTCTAGTGTCCATATCATTTAGTGAAGTCTCTATACCAGTTATCTGTCTCTTTTTGCTGTTTAAGGTCTTTGTGTAATATTTCCTTTTGTTGGGAACATTTTTCTTTGAAATTATCCAGTTTCACATCCATTCTATCAATCTTTGCTGTCAGTTCTTGAATGTTAGTCAGTAGTGACTGAAGTTCTTTCTTAATAGTTGTTTCTTGAAGTGTAGATTTGGTCTGAAGTCCAGATATTTTCTCTAATACTTTTTGACAAGAAAAAATGAAAAAAATTGCCAGCATTTTTATATACTATCTTAAATAATGATTAATAGAATCCAAATATATATAAAAAACAAAATCAGGATAGATATACTCAAAAAATCCTTTTGTAAGGACAGAGCACAGAGAAAGTGCTGTTCCTCAGTGCTCATCTTGGCCACGCCCCCCCCCCGTATTTTTAACTTTTGATAGCACCTTTATGACTTGGTCTTGTGTGATAGCTGGAGGTGAGCCAGTTTCAATTATATCTTGAGAGACAGAGGGGAAAGGGGGAAGTTGAAGCTAAATTTATTAGCCAGTAGGTTTGCTGTATCTTTGCCGTCAGAGTTAGTAACATAGTTCACAATCAGCTCAGTCCATTGATGTATTGTTCTTTTGAAATTACTAGCATAATTAAAAAGTTTCATTGTAATTGCTTTTGCCTGGAGTAGCTATTGTAACCTCAAACTTGGCTTTGGTGGATTTTACTAAAGCTCCTGAGTTGCTTGTTTATTTCAGTGACAAGGGCTCTAACGTTCTGGGAATTACTCTTCTTACTTTTGGACAATTTTTTTTTTCTTTTATTATAAAGCTTGTCATTCCACCATGTGGGTTTATTTCTGGGGTTTGCCATACACTTGTTCCTATGGGCTACAACTGCCACCATGCACCTTTTTACATCCTGGTATAGTGTGGTGGTGTATATTTCTGCCTGTTCAGTGGAATTAACTAGGTTAATGGGGATTTGAAGCCTGCCAGTGTATCACTTAGGAATAGGTAGATTGTCCTAAAAGCAAATTTCTAAAATTACCTTGGGTGGAAGGGCTCTCTGGTTTCAGTTTTATTTTGAAGGAGACTACATTATGGTCAGACCTAAGAAGTGACGAAGATATGCAAGGGACAGTGCAAGATGCTCCCATATAAGTAAGGAGATGAACCAAGATGTTTCTTCCCCTAGTGGGTATTCTGACTAATTGTTCTAGGGCATTGCATTGACACATTCCAGGAATCACTGTGCTTGTGCACTAGTGATGGTGTAGGTTTCCCGGTCTGTAGTTGAGTAGTTTAGATCACCTAGGAAAATGGTATTGTGTTTAATATTGATTAAATTTTAAATTAAATTTTGATTGGGTTTAATATTAAGTGTGGGTGATACCATATTGACACTGTGTGTATTGTCTGGATATCAGCCTTATTTGAATTGACTGCATTTTCAAAACACTATGCATGCTATTGAAGAAATTTAAAGCTTCAATGTTTTCTAGTCCTCCAGGCTGTCTTCTAACATTTCAACTAGAACATAAATAAACTCAAACATATGTTTGAAAGAGATGTTTTCAGATATTTATTGAAAAAGTATGTCATTATTACTTAATCATGTAGTTATGGTATCACTTGAATGAATGATACTAACACTTCATCAAAATTTATAAACAATCCCATGTATACTAATACTCTTTGTTTTAAATTGTATCCTAATTAACTATTTACTTATAGCATATATCTACACTGTCATTAGTACATGACCAGATCCAGAAACATGGTACACAAGTCACATTTGTTCTTAGGTCCATAGGAGAAGTACTGTGCTAGCTGTCCTTTCTGGCCATTTTAAGTCTAGCCAATTTCCCTGAATGGTGAGAATCAAACTCTGTATGTTATTGTTGAGGTAAACACTCATTATGCCAAATCCTATTGTTTTGATAATTACATTCATAGGTTTAGACTAATCTAAAGGGTTGTCAGCCATTGTAGGCTTAACCAACAGTGCCATGAAACAGGAACCCTTGAAAGTGAATTAATAGTTTATTAGATGATGGTGGGAGGAACAGATAGAATATTATTTGCTTAGATTATATGATTATGTTAGCAGAAAGTGAAGTAGGCTGAAGCTGGAGGAAAGGGAGGAAAGTGAAAGCAGAGCAGGAATAAAGAAGACTGAGATGTGATTAATGTGCTATAGTTAAAAGTTTGTAGCCCATGACACCTGTGATGAGCTTGCATGATCCCATCCATTCCGCTAATTAAAATTTGACTTGTTCTAGTGTTTTACACTGTCTACTTTGTAGGGCAGTATAGCTAGTACCAAAATGGACTGAAGGAGAGGTACTGGGTGTTTATCCTTGAATTGGGATTTGTGGATATTTTAGTATACAACTAGGTCTTTGAAATGAGCATTAACTAAGGAGTTATGTTTTGAGGAAAAATAGGTGACAGACAGCAGGATATGGCATATCTTCTAGCATAAAGTAAAGATCACCTTGCAGAGCTTTCTAGTCCACAGAAAATAAGGATGGGACATCAGTCTATTTGACTAAGAGTGGTTTTTCTAACCTTGATTTTTTTTTTTTTTGTTAAAAAATGTCAGGGTCTTTCTTGTTTGGAGAGCTGTTGCAGCTATACATGCTTAATGGAGCACATATTCATATGATGAGGTGAATAAGGGCAGAATAAAAGGGGAATCGGGATGGACTGGAATCTGGACAAGGGTCCACATCAAGTGAGGTGAGGTAGGCAGAAGGATTTTCTGACAACACTGGAGTTCTGCAGATTTAAGGACAGCTTATCTATATATTTTCTTAAATCCTGGATTATGGTGTCAGTCGTAAGGTAAGCTCTGTTTATATGATACTGTGCATTAGCACTAGTGTTACTAAATGTGACTGTAGTACATTTATTTTCATTTAAGGACAGACTATGATTAGAACACCAGCTATTAGGGTGATCAAACCTTTTACCATGCCTCATCAAGTTACTTCTGGAGACTGTAACGACTGAATGAAAACACACAGCTGTAATCAATGCCCAGTGAAAACCATAAAATAAAGTGCTTCTTGCAGAGGGGCAAGTCATCCTGCACCCACTCCATGTAAGGGTGAGCCCACACCCCCTGAACTTATATATACAAATGTAACGGTTGCTTAGTCATGAAGAAGGGGGAAGTTTCCCAAACAAAACAAATCACTGATGGCATGCAATTAGAAAAATTGCACTGCTGGTAATCCTATTGAAGCCAGTGATCAGAAAGTTCAACCAGCTGGCTCCACATTCAGTCTAAGCTCAAAAAGGTGTAGAAAAGCTGAGGTCAAGGCCTTATTGGAGTACTAGTGACTCTTGGTGGGGGTTAAGAATTAGGACTGTCAGAAGGAAAGAAGGACTGCTCATCCACCTTCCTCTGTTCTGTATTAGTCATTATTCAGTGCATAACGTTAATATTATTGCCTAGTAACACGATTCAGTAAGCAGTATGTGATTACAAGGAGTCCAACATTCCAGACATCATTAGTGAGGAATTCAGTATCTACATACATGGGCATTATTACATCAATGAATTTGAGACCAGGCTTGTAAAGGTAGGGCTAAGTTCTTGTTGATCAACTATGGGCAGTTTGGGTGAATGTAAAATGTCTAGGAACATTCACAGAAACAGCTTCAGCAAAAATGAGTTTTAATCTTTCTCCACTGTTGTACAACCTTAGAATTTATATGTACAAGTTTAAGGGTTGTTGGTGTCCCTACACATGATGGTTGCACAGAGGCTAGACCCTAAAAGTAGTTTCAACAATTCTTTTCAAGGTTTTCATGTTCGCCAAAAGTGATTTTGATCAACTGGCCTATATCTGTAGGTGTTGCATAGTATAATATGCATTTCCATGGAATGATAATATATGCAAATGAAGAATGAAATACAAGTCTTAAGATTCAGAAATATTTTGGATGCACATTACTCAACTGAAATGGTAAAGTGTAAGTTGACACCACAGACAGAAATTTACCAGTACATATAGCAGAAGTGTTTGGGATTCTAGCAGAGGTTCTTCTCTTTAACCAACCTCAGGCAATTATAGTGGTAAGGCAATCTACTCATAATTTCATAGGTAGTTACTAGGTTGCAGTCCAGAGAAAAAGTGAGGAAACTAGCCAAAATTCCCAGTTGCCCACAAGCACTATCTGGTCATGTAATGTTCTTGAAGTCACACTACTATATGCAGATAAGGGCTGAGGGAATTAAACCCTGTAACACTGGAACTACAGCTCAAAGCCTTAAACCTCTGCACCAACTAACAGATTCATCGGTGTCTGCAGGGGTATTTGCATTGTTTGTCATTGACTAATCCCAAATGGAATGCTAGTTATTGAGGACCACCTGTTAAGTGGGCCATTCATAAATGGCAAAGTGAGGAATGCATACCTTTCCTGTACCTTTGGTTGCAAAAAGCATGTGTTGCCTCAGTTATTTTGGTCAGCGAGTCTTTCCAGCATCTTTTAATCTTTTAGGGGATACCTGGGGGGGGGGGGGTCTCATGGACATTCATTTTGAGAATGCTGTATACGTTTTTGGATATGCTTATGGACTATATGAAATATCATATTCAGTTGTCTGGAACCACACAGGAACTAACCATTACCATGTGTTATTTCTGTGACATCATCTCCTTTTTTCAGTCCATTTTGCCATTGATTGCACACTTTTTGCAATGAAGGCATCATCTATTTCAAATAGCAAAGTGTATAGTGACAGAAAAGGCTACCATTCTGTGAATTGTGAAGTGGTCTGCAGTACAGATGGCCTTATAGCAGAAGTATTTGTTATATACTACTAGTAATATGGGCAACCTGCTGTTTAACTTCCATGAGAATGAGAAAGACTGTGACAGTTTGAGAATTGATATTGTTACATTTAAAGCTAAGCTACATGCAATGGAGAAGAATGTATTTAAACTAAAAAGGCACCAATATCAAATGTTTCATATGGAAGTCTGTGTAAAAGAAGGAATCATACCCCATGGGTTACGTATTTTAAAGCTGCCTGCACAAGGCTCCAATGACCCTGAACTATTGGCTGAGTGGCAGTCTATTAACTTAGAGACCAGTATTAAATACATGGAAGCTTTGATTAAGCTCTCAAAATGGGAAGCAGATCATAGAGCAGCAGTATAAAAAACTTATAGAACAGTTTGATTCTAACTATACTGACAGATGCTTAAATGAACTCATAAACTTTGGCAGTCTATGAACATACGCTGTGTAAAACAAAACAAAAGAAAATTATAAGAGATCAGGGGACTTTAATTTAGACAATATTTTCACCTGGCCACGTAATGAGTGTAACTTTTCAAAAGAATTTGATGGACAGGTGAAAGTTAATATGACAGACAGTGTTAGAACCAACAGAACACCTCAGAATCTTGAGACATGTCATTTCATCTAGCTGCATGGAAGTTCAACAGTTAGAAGCTGTTAACAGCCTGAATGGTGAAACAACGCGAACAACAAGTGCTGAAGAGCAGGTTGTCAGACAGAAGACGTTTCAGACTGTAGCACAAGTACATAGAGTAGATGGGAATTTAGGGAATATGACAACTCTGATTAATAAAATACAAGAGACTGTTGAACATGAGAGAAAGCAACGAAGTATGCCAAAAATTTTCAACACAAAACTGATTTTTCCCCTTCCTATCAAGGAAACAGGAGAGATGGGGAAGAGAATGAAGTTGACAAGCAGAAGTTGTGTGAACCAGAAATTAGAGGAAGCAACAAGAACGCCAACAATCAAGGCGGCTTGGGGGATCCAGAAGAAATAGCGATATAGAACCTGTCATCCCACACACTTACAATGGATGAAGTCCATGTCTTGAGAAAAGGACTATCTTTTATTCCAAGTCAGAATGTGGACTTTACTGAGAAAATCTTTGATTTAAAGTTATTCACTAGGAATCTGACTTTAAAATTGAATTATAACTGTAATGAAACTGCGGAAAATGTACAAATGTTTAGAATACGTAATCCAGTAATTAATGCTTTTGAAAGATTGTGTGTTAATGACATATAAAATTAATAAAAATGTTAAAACTAGAAAATATAAGAAATATAACTTAATGAAGAATGATTACTTCGCACTTAATCCTTAGAAGCTAACTGTAATATAATAATAAGACCAGCAGATAAAGGAGGCCCGATTTATGACATAGAACGATATCAGAATGACATGAAAGTTATGTTGGCAGATGCTCATTTTTATTCTATTAAGGTTCAAAGTGTTATGAGACACATTAATATGACCTATATGGACCTCCTTAAAAAAGGTAGAATTGATAAAAGCTTTTATGGTTATCTAATAGTGCAACACCCTTTATTGCCTGTAATTCAAGGCCTACCCAAACTTTATAAGGACCCCTTATTTCCAGCAAGACCTATAGTGGCTGGACAAGGATGGTCCACAGAACCAGCTTCTATATATAGAGAGACAACTCTCCGTCCATTTTTGAACAGCATAACACATATTTTAAAAGACACAAAACAATTTTTGAATGATTTGTTTGACTTTTGTGACAATTATAAAAATTGTGAGAATGTGTATTTAGTAACTATGGATATTACATCATTGTTCACGATGATCCTTAATGATGAAGGAATAAGGAATGTAGAAATGTTTTGTAAGTCTTATACGGAATTTAATGATGAAAAAATAGAAGTAGTTATTATGTTAAGAAAAGTGTTGGAGAACAATATATTCATGTTCAATGATACCATCTATTGGCAGAAGCATGGTGTAGCTATGGGCACAGCTTGTGCCAATAGCTATGCCAGTGCATTTTTGGCCATTTGGGAAGATGAATATATATTCCAAAAGGTATTTATAGACAATATATTTTGTATTATTGTAGGTTTGTAGATGACCTTTTTTTTGATATGGGGAGGAACCCAGGCACAATTTAAGGATTTCTATGCCTATATTAATAATTCTATGGAATACTTAAAATTTTCTGTTGATATGTCAACAGAGGAGGTTCATTTTTTAGATGTCAATATTAAGAAATATGCGAGAGGGAAAATATATACCAATCTATACAAAAAAGAATGTCATTGTGACAGTTTCCTTCACAGAACAAGTGTGCATGCTGCACACATATTTAAAAGTGCAGCACATAGCCAGTTACTCATGGCATCCAGACTTCATAATAGAACACAAGATTGAGCAACTAGTAGAACAGATTAGTCAACATTTTATAGAAAAAGGTTATGATAAAAATGAAATAAGAACTAAAGATAAGGTAGCTGAATTAAGGTAAGGTATAGCTAAACCTTATTTCTCAAGGAGAAATAATATGTCAATGCAACAAACATATAGTAGGAAGGTAGAAAATAAAATAAGGTTCCCTATGTTTTACTCTGATGACACTAAACTATATAAGAACATAATAGAGAAACATTGGGAGATTTTAATGACAGATAAAGAAATTAGTTCTTTACTTGAGCCCAGACCAAGTTTTGCCCACAAGAACATGCATTCATTGAAAAGGAGACTTTGTTATTTTAGGAATGAAAATGTGAGAAAGAAAAAAGGACAGACACATTCTTGTGGAAAATGTTCTATGTGTAAACACATTAATAGGAACGAAGAGTTTTTACATCCTTATACAAGTAAAAATATGTTTATGATATCCTAGCTACATGTGCCTCAGAGCACATTGTTTATTTGGCTCAGTGTACAGTGTGTTCTTGTTTTTATGTATGGAAAACGGATAGAGCCCTTAGAGATCGAATTAGAGAACACATGTACCAGATACAAAAAAGAAGTGATGTTAGTGCACTATCTAAGCACATTAAGGCTAATAATGACACACATAATTTTTTATTCTTAGTTGTAGGTAAAATATATGAAAATATTAGGATGGGAGACATTAGAAATAGAATGGAACAACTTGAGGCAAAATGGATTATAAGACTTAAAGCAGATTCTGGGCATGGGCTAAATGATAGGATACAGATAAGACCAAAGCTTAAAGGGAGACCATTGAACAAATGAAATGTTTAGTTGCAGGTATTTTTTGAATTATGTGCCCAAATAGTTTTTATAAATGTATATATGTATTATATATATATATATATATATATATATATATATATATATATATATATATATATACACACATATGCATTTTGATACAAATACTTTTTATATACTTGTATTTTTATGAATTATGCTTTCACATTATAGAAATTTGTGAAGTTAACTGTTTTAAACATAATTATTTTAATGCTTTTTAATGAAGTGTACATGTTTAATGTGGAATGTTAATTTAAGATATAATCTAATTAATTTAGAGTATAAAAGACACATGGTAGACAGTTTGCATTTGTATCTGAAGAAACAGAAGTTATCTATGAAAGCACTTATACATTTCTGACAGAATAAAGAATTTTAATACTGGAACTACCTGCCATTTTTTTGGACCATGAGTGTTGTTACAGAATTATTTGTTTGTTATAGCAGCATTGTGCATATTGCCAGAATATAGCAGATTTGTGATCTCTGCTACCACTTTTAGTAGAGTGCATTCCCTGAGGAGCATCTAGATAGTTTATGAAGTACACTGCAAAATAATGCAAAAGGCATACTAGGTTTGCATAATGCATAATAGTCCCATCCAAAACTATTTCATGTAATACAGGTGATGTACAATACCTTTTGATCCATGGCTGATGATAACAGTGCAGCATTTATATACACTAGGTGAAAATCATCATACGTTATCCTTGGCTACATCTGTGCTGTCTTTGTACATGTATTTGGGTCTCAAGATATTCTTGAAATCCATTGACATTAAGGATGGGTGCTGCTGTAATCACATGACAGTGTGAACAAGAAGGTTGCTGTGGGTGCTGTGGTGCACAGCAATAATTGTCAGATGTATTGCTCAAGCTTTGCACAGACGTGGTCACACCTGGCTAGCAGTACTACAATAGCCTTCATTTCATATTAATAGTGACTACAGACATCGGACAAAGAGATGGAAAACACCTCTACCTGTGGATACAAGGGTTTCATACATTTCACAACATAAAAAGCAACATGTGATGCAGATGTGTATGTACATCACAAGAACTAACAGAGGTGGCAGGGTAGTGAGGTGTACTAAAACTAGTTGACTTGCTTGAGGCAGTGCAGGTCTTGTGGTACAATACATGCTTATGCTGTGCATCAGGCTTTACCATACAGCACATGTCCAGAAGTGCCAGTTTGGTTCATTATTTGCACATGTGACTGAGTCACACAAGTGCAGGTAGCAGACAGAGTAGGCCGCAAGACTCTTCCTTCTGTTTAAAAATTAATAAAAGCATGGATAGCAAACAGGCATAGATGCCTTGTGAAATAATTTCCCCAATGTTGAACTTACCATTTGTCATTGTTCATAAGAAATCACTGTTGGCACATTTTGTCTGTGTGTATTAGCAGTCATTCTTTTTGTGTACGAGTTTCTGCTTTTGCCATGGTTTTGTGACTGTTGAGTTAGTGCGTATAAGTAAGAGGGGTGCAGTTTTGAAAAAATCACTGCTTGTTAACAGTCATTGAACTGAAGCTTTAACTTGCTTGTTTTGCCTGGTTGAAACTTCCAAGTATATACACCAAATAAAATGTAGGGGGATCAGGTAACAGGTACGTGTGCTGCATCAGTGTGTAACAAAGAGCCTACTATGCACACATAAATGTGTGGTGTAGACAGGAATGAAAGGAGGTAGAACAAGGAACTGAGTGTGCTTGAATTAAGTGTTAGTTTTTTTTAATTCCTTCTTATTGCATAAATGTACAAAATACAGTGTTCATCAATATTTAGTTATCAATGTAGTAATTTAAGTGTAAAGACTGACCTTTTTGTTGGGTGCCTTTAACCGGGTATTAACAGTGAAACAATAATAAGTAACCCCCACTTCCATTAAATATTTAGTTATCAATGTAGTAATTTAAGTGTAAAGACTGACCTTTTTGTTGGGTGACTTTAACCGCGTATTAACAGTGAAACAATAATAAGTAACCCCCACTTCCATTAAATATTTAGTTATCAATGTAGTAATTTAAGTGTAAAGACTGACCTTTTGTTGGGTGCCTTTAACCGTGTATTAACAGTGAAACAATAATAAGTAACCCCCACTTCCATTAAATATTTAGTTATCAATGTAGTAATTTAAGTGTAAAGACTGACCTTTTGTTGGGTGCCTTTAACGTGTATTAACAGTGAAAGTAATAATAAGTAACCCCCACTTCCATTAAATATTTAGTTATCAATCCAGTAATTTAAGTGTAAAGACTGACCTTTTTGTTGGGTGCCTTTAACCGTGTATTAACAGTGAAACAATAATAAGTAACCTCCACTTCCATTAAATATTTAGTTATCAATGTAGTAATTTAAGTGTAAAGACTGACCTGTTTGTTGGGTGCCTTTAACCGTGTATTAACAGTGAAACAATAATAAGTATCCCCACTTCCATTAAATATGTAGATATCAATGTAGTAATTTAAGTGTAAAGACTGACCTTTTTGTTGGGTGTCTTTAACCGTGTATTAACAGTGAAACAATAATAAGTATCCCCACTTCCATTAAATATTTAGTTATCAATGTAGTAATTTAAGTGTAAAGACTGACCTTTTTGTTGGGTGCCTTTAACCGTGTATTAACAGTGAAACAATAATAAGTAACCCCCACTTCCATTAAATATTTAGTTATCAATGTAGTAATTTAAGTGTAAAGACTGACCTTTTATTGGGTGCCTTTAACCGTGTATTAACAGTGAAACAATAATAAGTATCCCCACTTCCATTAAATATTTAGATATCAATGTAGTAATTTAAGTGTAAAGACTGACCTTTTGTTGGGTGCCTTTAACCGTGTATTAACAGTGAAACAATAATAAGTAACCCCCACTTCCATTAAATATTTAGTTATCAATGTAGTAATTTAAGTGTAAAGACTGACCTTTTTGTTGGGTGCCTTTAACCATGTATTAACAGTGAAACAATAATAAGTAACCCCCACTTCCATTAAATATTTAGTTATCAATGTAGTAATTTAAGTGTAAAGACTGACCTTTTTGTTGGGTGCCTTTAACCGTGTATTAACAGTGAAACAATAATAAGTATCCCCACTTCCATTAAATATTTAGTTATCAATGTAGTAATTTAAGTGTAAAGACTGACCTTTTTGTTGGGTGCCTTTAACCATGTATTAACAGTGAAACAATAATAAGTAACCCCCACTTCCATTAAATATTTAGTTATCAATGTAGTAATTTAAGTGTAAAGACTGACCTTTTGTTGGGTGCCTTTAACCGTGTATTAACAGTGAAACAATAATAAGTATCCCCACTTCCATTAAATATTTAGTTATCAATGTAGTAATTTAAGTGTAAAGACTGACCTTTTTGTTGGGTGCCTTTAACCGTGTATTAACAGTGAAACAATAATAAGTAACCCCACTTCCATTAAATATTTAGTTATCAATGTAGTAATTTAAGTGTAAAGACTGACCTGTTTGTTGGGTGCCTTTAACCGTGTATTAACAGTGAAACAATAATAAGTAATCCCCACTTCCATTAAATATTTAGTTATCAATGCAGTAATTTAAGTGTAAAGACTGACCTTTTTGTTGGGTGCCTTTAACCGTGTATTAACAGTGAAACAATAATAAGTAACCCCCACTTCCATTAAATATTTAGTTATCAATGTAGTAATTTAAGTGTAAAGACTGACCTTTTTGTTGGGTGCCTTTAACCGTGTATTAACAGTGAAACAATAATAAGTAAACGCCACTTCCATTAAATATTTAGTTATCAATGTAGTAATTTAAGTGTAAACACTGACCTTTTTGTTGGGTGCCTTTAACCGTGTATTAACAGTGAAACAATAATAAGTAACCCCCACTTCCATTAAATATTTAGTTATCAATGTAGTAATTTAAGTGTAAAGACTGACCTTTTTTTGGGTGCCTTTAACCGTGTATTAACAGTGAAACAATAATAAGTATCCCCACTTCCATTAAATATTTAGATATCAATGTAGTAATTTAAGTGTAAAGACTGACCTTTTTGTTGGGTGCCTTTAACCGTGTATTAACAGTGAAACAATAATAAGTAACCCCCACTTCCATTAAATATTTAGTTATCAATGTAGTAATTTAAGTGTAAAGACTGACCTTTTTGTTGGGTGCCTTTAACCGTGTATTAACAGTGAAACAATAATAAGTATCCCCACTTCCATTAAATATTTAGTTATCAATGTAGTAATTTAAGTGTAAAGACTGACCTTTTTGTTGGGTGCCTTTAACCGTGTATTAACAGTGAAACAATAATAAGTAACCCCCACTTCCATTAAATATTTAGTTATCAATGTAGTAATTTAAGTGTAAAGACTGACCTTTTTGTTGGGTGCCTTTAACGTGTATTAACAGTGAAAGTAATAATAAGTAACCCCCACTTCCATTAAATATTTAGTTATCAATGTAGTAATTTAAGTGTAAAGACTGACCTTTTTGTTGGATGCCTTTAACCGTGTATTAACAGTGAAACAATAATAAGTAATCCCCACTTCCATTAAATATTTAGTTATCAATGCAGTAATTTAAGTGTAAAGACTGACCTTTTTGTTGGGTGCCTTTAACCGTGTATTAACAGTGAAACAATAATAAGTAACCCCCACTTCCATTAAATATTTAGTTATCAATGTAGTAATTTAAGTGTAAAGACTGACCTTTTTGTTGGGTGCCTTTAACCGTGTATTAACAGTGAAACAATTATAAGTATCCCCACTTCCATTAAATATTTAGATATCAATGTAGTAATTTAAGTGTAAAGATTGACCTTTTTGTTGGGTGCCTTTAACCGTGTATTAACAGTGAAACAATAATAAGTAACCCCTCTTCCATTAAATATTTAGCTATCAATGTAGTAATTTAAGTGTAAAGACTGACCTTTTTATTGGGTGCCTTTAACCGTGTATTAACAGTGAAACAATAATAAGTATCCCCACTTCCATTAAATATTTAGATATCAATGTAGTAATTTAAGTGTAAAGACTGACCTTTTTGTTGGGTGCCTTTAACCGTGTATTAACAGTGAAACAATAATAAGTAACCCCCACTTCCATTAAATATTTAGTTATCAATGTAGTAATTTAAGTGTAAAGACTGACCTTTTTGTTGGGTGCCTTTAACCGTGTATTAACAGTGAAACAATAATAAGTATCCCCACTTCCATTAAATATTTAGATATCAATGTAGTAATTTAAGTGTAAAGACTGACCTTTTTGTTGGGTGCCTTTAACCGTGTATTAACAGTGAAACAATAATAAGTAACCCCCACTTCCATTAAATATTTAGTTATCAATGTAGTAATTTAAGTGTAAAGACTGACCTTTTTTTTGGTGCCTTTAACCGTGTATTAACAGTGAAACAATAATAAGTAACACCTCTACCATTAAATATCTAGCTAACAATGTAGTAATTTAAGTGTAAAGACTGACCTTTTTGTTGGATACCTTTATCCGTGTATTAACAGTGAAACAATAATAAGTATTCCCCACTTCCATTAAATATTTAGTTATCAATGTAGTAATTTAAGTGTAAAGACTGACCTTTTTGTTGGGTGCCTTTAACGTGTATTAACAGTGAAAGTAATAATAAGTAACCCCACTTCCATTAAATATTTAGTTATCAATGTAGTAATTTAAGTGTAAAGACTGACCTTTTTGTTGGGTGCATTTAACCGTGTATTAACAGTGAAACAATAATAAGTAACCCCCACTTCCATTAAATATTTAGTTATCAATGTAGTAATTTAAGTGTAAAGACTGACCTTTTTGTTGGGTGCATTTAACCGTGTATTAACAGTGAAACAATAATAAGTATCCCCACTTCCATTAAATATTTAGTTATCAATGCAGTAATTTTAGTGTAAAGACTGACCTTTTTGTTGGGTGCCTTTAACCGCGTATTAACAGTGAAACAATAATAAGTAATCCCCACTTCCATTAAATATTTAGTTATCAATGCAGTAATTTAAGTGTAAAGCCTGATCTTTTTGTTGGGTGCCTTTAACCGTGTATTAACAGTGAAACAATAATAAGTAACCCCCACTTCCATTAAATATTTAGTTATCAATGTAGTAATTTAAGTGTAAAGACTGACCTTTTTGTTGGGTGCCTTTAACCATGTATTAACAGTGAAACAATAATAAGTAACCCCACTTCCATTAAATATTTAGTTATCAATGTAGTAATTTAAGTGTAAAGACTGACCTTTTGTTGGGTGCCTTTAACCGTGTATTAACAGTGAAACAATAATAAGTAACCCCACTTCCATTAAATATTTAGTTATCAATGTAGTAATTTAAGTGTAAAGACTGTCCTTTTGTTGGGTGCCTTTAACCGTGTATTAACAGTGAAACAATAATAAGTAACCCCACTTCCATTAAATATTTAGTTATCAATGTAGTAATTTAAGTGTAAAGACTGACCTTTTGTTGGGTGCCTTTAACCGTGTATTAACAGTGAAACAATAATAAGTAACCCCACTTCCATTAAATATTTAGTTATCAATGTAGTTATTTAAGTGTAAAGACTGACCTTTTGTTGGGTGCCTTTAACCGTGTATTAACAGTGAAACAATAATAAGTAACCCCACTTCCATTAAATATTTAGTTATCAATGTAGTAATTTAAGTGTAAAGACTGACCTTTTGTTGGGTGCCTTTAACCGTGTATTAACAGTGAAACAATAATAAGTAACCCCACTTCCATTAAATATTTAGTTATCAATGTAGTAATTTAAGTGTAAAGACTGACCTTTTGTTGGGTGCCTTTAACAGTGTATTAACAGTGAAACAATAATAAGTATCCCCACTTCCATTAAATATTTAGATATCAATGTAGTAATTTAAGTGTAAAGACTGACCTTTTTGTTGGGTGCCTTTAACCGTGTATTAACAGTGAAACAATAATAAGTATCCCCACTTCCATTAAATATTTAGATATCAATGTAGTAATTTAAGTGCAAAGACTGACCTTTTGTTGGGTGCCTTTAACCGTGTATTAACAGTGAAACAATAATAAGTATCCCCACTTCCATTAAATATTTAGATATCAATGTAGTAATTTAAGTGTAAAGACTGACCTTTTGTTGGGTGCCTTTAACCGTGTATTAACAGTGAAACAATAATAAGTAACCCCCACTTCCATTAAATATTTAGTTATCAATGTAGTAATTTAAGTGTAAAGACTGACCTTTTTGTTGGGTGCCTTTAACCGTGTATTAACAGTGAAACAATAATAAGTAACCTCCACTTCCATTAAATATTTAGTTATCAATGTAGTAATTTAAGTGTAATGACTGATCTTTTTGTTGGGTGCCTTTAACCGTGTATTAACAGTGAAACAATAATAAGTATCCCCACTTCCATTAAATATGTAGATATCAATGTAGTAATTTAAGTGTAAAGACTGACCTTTTTTTTGGTGCCTTTATACGTGTATTATAAGTGAAACAATAATAAGTAATCCCCACTTCCATTAAATATTTAGTTATCAATGTAGTAATTTAGGTGTAAAGACTGACCTTTTGTTGGGTGCCTTTAACCGTGTATTAACAGTGAAACAATAATAAGTATCCCCACTTCCATTAAATATTTAGATATCAATGTAGTAATTTAAGTGTAAAGACTGACCTTTTTTTGGGTGCCTTTAACCGTGTATTAACAGTGAAACAATAATAAGTATTCCCCACTTCCATTAAATATTTAGTTATCAATGTAGTAATTTAAGTGTAAAGACTGACCTTTTTGTTGGGTGCCTTTAACCGTGTATTAACAGTGAAACAATAATAAGTATCCCCACTTCCATTAAATATTTAGATATCAATGTAGTAATGTGGGCGTAATGACTGACCTTTTTGTTGGGTGCCTTTAACCGTGTGTTAACAGTGAAACAAGTATAAGTATCCCCACTTCCATTAAATATTTAGTTATCAATGTAGTAATTTAAGTGTAAAGACTGACCTTTTTGTTGGGTGCCTTTAACCGTGTATTAACAGTGAAACAATAATAAGTAACCCCCACTTCCATTAAATATTTAGTTATCAATGTAGTAATTTAAGTGTAAAGACTGACCTTTTGTTGGGTGCCTTTAACCGTGTATTAACAGTGAAACAATAATAAGTAACCCCCACTTCCATTAAATATTTAGTTATCAATGTAGTAATTTAAGTGTAAAGACTGACCTTTTGTTGGGTGCCTTTAACGTGTATTAATCGTGAAAGTAATAATAAGTAACCCCACTTCCATTAAATATTTAGTTATCAATGTAGTAATTTAAGTGTAAAGACTGACCTCCTTGTTGGATGCCTTTAACCGTGTATTAACAGTGAAACAATAATAAGTAATCCCCACTTCCATTAAATATTTAGTTATCAATGCAGTAATTTAAGTGTAAAGACTGACCTTTTTGTTGGGTGCCTTTAACCGTGTATTAACAGTGAAACAATAATAAGTATCCCCACTTCCATTAAATATTTAGATATCAATGTAGTAATTTAAGTGTAAAGACTAACCTTTTGTTGGGTGCCTTTAACCGTGTATTAACAGTGAAACAATAATAAGTAACCCCCACTTCCATTAAATATTTAGTTATCAATGTAGTAATTTAAGTGTAAAGACTGACCTTTTTGTTGGGTGCCTTTAACCGTGTATTAACAGTGAAACAATAATAAGTAACCCCCACTTCCATTAAATATTTAGTTATCAATGTAGTAATTTAAGTGTAAAGACTGACCTTTTGTTGGGTGCCTTTAACCGTGTATTAACAGTGAAACAATAATAAGTAACCCCCACTTCCATTAAATATTTAGTTATCAATGTAGTAATTTAAGTGTAAAGACTGACCTTTTTGTTGGGTGCCTTTAACCGTGTATTAACAGTGAAACAATAATAAGTAATCCCCACTTCCATTAAATATTTAGTTATCAATGCAGTAATTTAAGTGTAAAGACTGACCTTTTTGTTGGATGCCTTTAACCGTGTATTAACAGTGAAACAATAATATGTAATCCCCACTTCCATTAAATATTTAGTTATCAATCCAGTAATTTAAGTGTAAAGACTGACCTTTTTGTTGGGTGCCTTTAACCGTGTATTAACAGTGAAACAATAATAAGTAACCTCCACTTCCATTAAATATTTAGTTATCAATGTAGTAATTTAAGTGTAAAGACTGACCTTTTTGTTGGGTGCCTTTAACCGTGTATTAACAGTGAAACAATAATAAGTAACCCCCACTTCCATTAAATATTTAGTTATCAATGTAGTAATTTAAGTGTAAAGACTGACCTTTTGTTGGGTGCCTTTAACCGTGTATTAACAGTGAAACAATAATAAGTAACCCCCACTTCCATTAAATATTTAGTTATCAATGTAGTAATTTAAGTGTAAAGACTGACCTTTTTGTTGGGTGCCTTTAACCGTGTATTAACAGTGAAACAATAATAAGTAACCCCTCTTCCATTAAATATTTAGTTATCAATGTAGTAATTTAAGTGTAAAGACTGACCATTTTCTTCGGTGCCTTTAACCCTGTATTAACAGTGAAACAATAATAAGTAACCCCACTTCCATTAAATATTTAGTTATCAATGTAGTAATTTAAGTGTAAAGACCGACCTTTTTGTTGGGTGCCTTTAACCGTGTATTAACACTGAAACAATAATAAGTAACCCCCACTTCCTTTAAATATTTAGTTATCAATGTAGTAATTTAGGTGTAAAGACTGACCTTTTGTTGGGTGCCTTTAACCGTGTATTAACAGTGAAACAATAATAAGTAACCCCCACTTCCATTAAATATTTAGTTATCAATGTAGTAATTTAAGTGTAAAGACTGACCTTTTGTTGGGTGCCTTTAACCGTGTATTAACACTGAAACAATAATAAGTAACCCCACTTCCATTAAATATTTAGTTATCAATGTAGTAATTTAAGTGTAAAGACTGACCTTTTGTTGGGTGCCTTTAACCGTGTATTAACAGTGAAACAATAATAAGTAACCCCACTTCCATTAAATATTTAGTTATCAATGTAGTAATTTAAGTGTAAAGACTGACCTTTTGTTGGGTGCCTTTAACCGTGTATTAACAGTGAAACAATAATAAGTAATCCCCACTTCCATTAAATATTTAGTTATCAATGTAGTAATTTAAGTGTTAACACAGACCTTTTGTTGGGTGCCTTTAACCGTGTATTAACAGTGAAACAATAATAAGTAACCCCACTTCCATTAAATATTTAGTTATCAATGTAGTAATTTAAGTGTAAAGACTGACCTTTTGTTGGGTGCCTTTAACCGTGTATTAACAGTGAAACAATAATAAGTAACCCAACTTCCATTAAATATTTAGTTATCAATCCAGTAATTTAAGTGTAAAGACTGACCTTTTTGTTGGGTGCCTTTAACCGTGTATTAACAGTGAAACAATAATAAGTAACCCCACTTCCATTAAATATTTAGTTATCAATGTAGTAATTTAAGTGTAAAGACTGACCTTTTGTGGGGTGCATTTAACCGTGTATTAACAGTGAAACAATAATAAGTAACCCCCAATTCCATTAAATATTTAGTTATCAATGTAGTAATTTAAGTGTAAAGACTGACCTTTTTGTTGGGTGCCTTTAACCGTGTATTAACAGTGAAACAATAATAAGTATCCCCACTTCCATTAAATATTTAGTTATCAATGTAGTAATTTAAGTGTAAAGACTGACCTTTTTGTTGGGTGCCTTTAACCGTGTATTAACAGTGAAACAATAATAAGTAACCCCCACTTCCATTAAATATTTAGTTATCAATGTAGTAATTTAAGTGTAAAGACTGACCTTTTTGTTGGGTGCCTTTAACCGTGTATTAACAGTGAAACAATAATAAGTAACCCCCACTTCCATTAAATATTTAGTTATCAATGTAGTAATTTAAGTGTAAAGACTGACCTTTTGTTGGGTGCCTTTAACCGTGTATTAACAGTGAAACAATAATAAGTAACCCCCACTTCCATTAAATATTTAGTTATCAATGTAGTAATTTAAGTGTAAAGACTGACCTTTTTGTTGGGTGCCTTTAACCGTGTATTAACAGTGAAACAATAATAAGTAATCCCCACTTCCATTAAATATTTAGTTATCAATGTAGTAATTTAAGTGTAAAGACTGACCTTTTTGTTGGGTGCCTTTAACCGTGTATTAACAGTGAAACAATAATAAGTAATCCCCACTTCCATTAAATATTTAGTTATCAATGCAGTAATTTAAGTGTAAAGACTGACCTTTTATTGGGTGCCTTTAACCGTGTATTAACAGTGAAACAATAATAAGTATCCCCACTTCCATTAAATATTTAGATATCAATGTAGTAATTTAAGTGTAAAGACTGACCTTTTGTTGGGTGCCTTTAACCGTGTATTAACAGTGAAACAATAATAAGTAACCCCCACTTCCATTAAATATTTAGTTATCAATGTAGTAATTTAAGTGTAAAGACTGACCTTTTTGTTGGGTGCCTTTAACCGTGTATTAACAGTGAAACAATAATAAGTAACCCCTCTTCCATTAAATATTTAGTTATCAATGTAGTAATTTAAGTGTAAAGACTGACCTTTTGTTGGGTGCCTTTAACCGTGTATTAACAGTGAAACAATAATAAGTAACCCCACTTCCATTAAATATTTAGATATCAATGTAGTAATTTAAGTGTAAAGACTGACCTTTTGTTGGGTGCCTTTAACCGTGTATTAACAGTGAAACAATAATAAGTATTCCCCACTTCCATTAAATATTTAGTTATCAATGTAGTAATTTAAGTGTAAAGACTGACCTTTTTGTTGGGTGCCTTTAACCGTGTATTAACAGTGAAACAATAATAAGTATCCCCACTTCCATTAAATATTTAGATATCAATGTAGTAATTTAAGTGTAAAGACTGACCTGTTTGTTGGGTGCCTTTAACCGTGTATTAACAGTGAAACAATAATAAGTATCCCCACTTCCATTAAATATGTAGATATCAATCCAGTAATTTAAGTGTAAAGACTGACCTTTTTGTTGGGTGCCTTTAACCGTGTATTAACAGTGAAACAATAATAAGTAACCTCCACTTCCATTAAATATTTAGTTATCAATGTAGTAATTTAAGTGTAATGACTGATCTTTTTGTTGGGTGCCTTTAACTATGTATTAACAGTGAAACAATAATAAGTAACCCCCACTTCCATTAAATATTTAGTTATCAATGTAGTAATTTAAGTGTAAAGACTGACCTTTTTGTTGGGTGCCTTTAACCGTGTATTAACAGTGAAACAATAATAAGTAACCCCCACTTCCATTAAATATTTAGTTATCAATGTAGTAATTTAAGTGTAAAGACTGACCTTTTTGTTGGGTGTCTTTAACCGGGTATTAACAGTGAAACAATAATAAGTAAACCCCACTTCCATTAAATATTTAGTTATCAATGTAGTAATTTAAGTGTAAAGACTGACCTTTTTGTTGGATGCCTTTAACCGTGTATTAACAGTGAAACAATAATAAGTAACCCCACTTCCATTAAATATTTAGTTATCAATGTAGTAATTTAAGTGTAATGACTGACCTTTTGTTGGGTGCCTTTAACCGTGTATTAACAGTGAAACAATAATAAGTAACCCCACTTCCATTAAAGATTTAGTTATCAATGTAGTAATTTAAGTGTAAAGACTGACCTTTTGTTGGGTGCCTTTAACCGTGTATTAACAGTGAAACAATAGTATTACTTAAATTTATTACATGAAATTAAGTAAACCCTTTTTTTTAAGTTTAAGTGAAAAATACCTTTTTTAAATTATTAATAAATATTTGTCCCCAAATTTTATTACAGTAAATAAAAAATTTTTATTAATTATTAAAGAATGCCCCCCTTTTTTTTTTAAAAACCCCTTTTAAAGTTTAAAAAATAAAATAAAAAACCCCCTTCCTTAAATTTTGTAAAAATTTTAAAAATTTTTTTAATTTTTAAAGGAAAAATTTGAA